>NC_048308.1:22634393-22809393 GCF_013100865.1 Trachemys scripta elegans
AGAGAGAGAGAGAGAGAGATGGATGGCAATGGCAACTGAGAATATATGACCTCTTTATATTAAGAGAGTTGGTCATATAAACCTTCTGTCTTGTCGTTCTGAGACCCTTTAATAATGTTTGATACCAGTAAAATTTATTGTTTTTATTCATGAAAGTAAAACAACGGAAAAATAGGAATTTTAAATACTAGGTCGATCATAAGCCCGAGTTCAGTGAGTGTTGAAGGAGTAATTCCTCTGGGGAATTACAGTATTTGGAAGGGGCTGTTGGAATGTAAACTCCATGGTAAAAAATAGATTAGTGTTTTAGCAGATGGGTGGGAGGGGAATTGCATTCCACATTATTGTTATTATGAGACATCCTTTGTATAAGGTACTGCAGTATTCTGCTGTAATGGGCCAAAATACTACAATTTACAATAATGTTCCTCCAGAGCTTTGGACCATCACTGAGACTACTGCAGTATTTTTTAATCAGGAGATGTAAAGTAAAAAACAAAGATTATGATTCTAGAGTCAAGGATTGATTTACACTTTGCATCTATGCTAAAGGTTTCTGGGAATTTTTTTTAAAAAAGAATCCCAGTTGAATAAATTAATTTATTTCTTAAGCAGTGTAGAGGAGGGAAACCAAATAAATTATATTTGTAATAGAAGAATGAGCTATTTTATCTATTTTTTCACATATAACTTTCAAAAGGCCTCTAAATTGGGAGACTGCATCATTAAGCATTTGACATTTGTCCAGTTAAAACTATTGACTCATGCTTTCATTTCTTCCCCCTCAAATTACTACAGTGCCACAGCTGATCTGACTATATTTTCCATTTCTTATAAATAGCCACAAGAAAAGTATTAATTATCCTTGTACGATTTAATGCACCAACTGCCTTAACCTTTCAGGTTTTCTTAAACGCCAGCATAACAAGGCATATCCATGGCAGCAAATGTGATTTATGACAGGAATCTTTAATTTCTGTTTTTAAATATGTTACCCACCGATCTGCATACATTTAAATTTGCCTGCAACACTTTTCTCTGTCTTGAGGCTGTTGTTTAATATTCAAGGATGATTTTTGTCCACATACATTTTGGTCTATGTCACCTCAGATTAAATTATTGCTGTTTGCAGCCTTTTCGGAGCAGGCCTCAGGCCCTTATTTACAAGAATCAATGAAACAGTAATGAAAATCCATTTTTCATACTATCAGCTCTGGCCTGCTTTTATTTAGTTAGCTGTGTCTAAGCTAGCAATTCATTTTGTGCAAATGTCAAGCTGATAAAAAAGGACGAGCTGTGAAAGGGTTAATCATGAAATAAGATCTCCACTTTCCCCACCCCCAATAGTAAAGCACATCTGTAATGGTAAAATTAAAAAAAATATTTTCTTAATGTATGCAAAGTAATGTATATTGACACATAAGCAAGCCTTTTCATGATGAATATTGAAATATATATGCAAAGCACAGGAAATGTGTAACATGTTATAGATCTTTCAGTGTACATTTAGAGGAAATGAGCCATTTATATTCCACAATTTAGTGAATACCTACTGTTTATTGGTACAGAGCACATAGGAGTATATTTGTCTTAGTAATTTATTTAGGTAAATATATTTATTCTTCTAGGGGTTCTTGTGCCTTTTCTGGTTCTATAGTACTAGATATAAATATTTAACAATGCATTGTCTCAAATGTTATTCATGTAATTTATCAGGGGAAACAGTGGAGCTGTAATAACTTTTAAGCCTGCACCTTCACTTAAACCTGAGATTGATTTAAAATGTGAGAAACTGAGAATGCGTCTCCATATACAATAAGAACAGGGAATATTTCCCAGGATCACTTAGAAATGAGTCAAACCCATTCCAATACCAACTTCAAAAGAGGGTAACTACAAGTAGTTTACTACTCTTTTACTGGGTAGCTTTCTAAATCTCAGAACAATTACAATACATAGGAGTGAAAGAGTGTGCCCAAACAATTACCCTTGTTCTACAACACCTCATACCTCCACAGATGCTCACTTGCTTTCATATTTCTAAGGTTCCATCTGTGCTACAAGTTTCCCTGAATTGTGGATCAGTTTTCAAGATCAGTTTCTGAAAACTGTTTCAGGCAATGTGGTGTTCTGGCAGGTGCTGCCCCTTCTCTCTGAAGCAACCGCTAAAGCGCTGGCCTATACCTCGGTCACATAGAAGCTGCTGAGAGGATTCACAACTACTCTATGGCTGGGGAGGTGGGAGGATTCCTTCTCTCTCTCATCCCTGCAGATTAGTACACAGTCAAGTAACTAGGCTAAGTGCCACCCCCAGGATTTGGCCCTTAATGGTTGAGCAGAACAAGGGAGATATCTGAATCATTTAGTATATTATAGGTGTCTCAGTTTACCTGCTTGGTATTATTCTAGTTGACTTCAAGGAGTTAAATCAAAGGAAGCAGTAAGGGGGGGGGGGGCAAGCAGGAGACAAAATGACAGAGAGAAGGTATCTCCAGGGAGAATACCAAGGAAAAAATGAGCTAGTCACTGAAAAATGTCTACCTACGTCTCACCAGAAGGGTGACTGGCCTATGTTATCAAGACCACAGACGAAGATCAAAAGAATGCCAAGTGGTTAAACCCATGTAGGTGCATGCATATCAGATTAATATGTAATGTCCTTATTATAATACTTAGTCACTCCTACTATCTGTATTGCTAAAATTGCACTCAGCAGCTATTTGCATCATGTCTCCAGGAATACGAAGAGATTTGAAGAGCAAGAGAAAGGACACTTTCTCTAAAGAGAAGAAAGATATTCAGGTGGTTTTGGTGGGCAGCTTCATAATTTCTCTTTATGTCTACACTACGAAATTAGGTCGATTTTATAGAAATTGATTTTTTAGAATTCAATTTTATACAGTCTATTGTGTATGTCCACACTAAGTGCATTAAGTCAGCGAAGTGCATCCTCACTACCACAGCTAGCATCAACTTACAGAGAGGTACACTGTGGGTAGCTACCCCACAGTTCCCGCAGTCTCCGCTGTCCATTGGAATTCTGGGTTAAGCTCCCAATGCCTGATGGGGAAAAAACTTTGTCGTGGGTGGTTTTGGGTACATGTCGTCAGCCCCCCGCCCTCTTTCCATGAAAGCAATGGCAGACAATCGTTTTTGCGCCTTTTTTCCGGGGATCAGAACCGAGGCAGGCAGCGGGCTGAGCGGGGCTGGCAGACGGAGCCCCAGACTGGCAGCGGGCTGAGCAGCTCAACCCACTGCCGGTCTGGGGCTCCGTCCACCAACTCCTGCCAGCCGGGGTCCCGCTCAGCCCCGCTTAGCTGGCAGACCTCAGTGAGGTCGACCAGGGGTGCTTGGATAGACATAGCTATCCTCCTGTTAGAGCACTGAATGGGAGGTGACTCCAGGTCATTCTCTTCTTTAAGTTTCTTCTCATGGAGATTCAGTCCTGCCTGGAATATCATGTGAGCTGGAGGCTTCTGCCTCAGGCTGCTCTCCCAGCCGGCAGCACCCTGCAGTCGCACCTACCCCAGCATGCCCCTTGCTCCCATGGCTCTTGAAACCTGGACAGTAGTAAGGAGCAGTTCAACTTGTGGAATGACAAATCCAGAACGAAGGATTGCACTCTATGGGCCACGTTAAGATTATTTCAGAGTCCTACATAGCATTTTGTCCCTATAAAAGGCTTCATGAAAATTTTCCCCCGCCTCTAACAAAAATGTTAATTTATCAGAGCAGCTGAAAGGGTAAGGAACCCGGGACTATAACTGAGAGAGAGCTTCCATATTATTTAACTTATAATTGATATAATTCAAAGTAAAATTTCACAGCGCGGTCTGTTCTAAGATTAAAAATGCAGGAGGGGAGTCAGAAAAAGGAACAGTGACCTGTTTCTGCCTGGTTTCAAACTGGGGATGTTTCGCATGTTAGGTGAACGTGATAACCACTAGACTACGGGGCTTTCGCGTGTTAGGCGAACGTGATAATCACTATACTACGGGGCTTTCACGTGTTAGGCGAACGTGATAACCACTACACTACGGGGCATCTCTTTTTTTGCCATAGACTTTGCCGTTTTCTCTAGCTACCTAATGCAATGTCTATATCTATGGACTTCCTGCTCACAAAGCGGTCATGCCCCGCCTAAGGCTGACACAGCATGGAGTGCATGTGACACGGCGACCTGGCTCGGGCAGGATCGCTAGTGAGGCATAATACTTTTGCCGTTAAGCAAACACAGCAATTCTTTCCTGGCCTCTGCCACTGAATGCCTCCATGCATTACGCTGTGCCCTATCAGTGCAGGAGGACTGCATGAGCTCGGAAAACATGTCATCGCGAGTGCTTTTTTTTCGCCTTCTAATCTGTGATAACCTCAGGGATGGAGATCATAGGGGGAGCGTAGAAACATTCTGGGGGGACTGCATGGTCACGTGTGCTGCTGAGTTTGCCACGCTGGCCAAACAGGAAATAAAATTCAAAAGTTCCCAGGGCTTTTCCTGTGTACTTGGCTAGTGCATGTGAGTTCAAAGTGCTGTCCAGAGTGGTCATAATGGAGCACTCTGGGATAGCTCCTGGAGGCCAATACCGTCGAATTGCGTCCACACTACCCCAAATTCAATCTGACGATGTCGATTTCAGTGCTAATCCCCTCATCAGGTAGGAGTACAGAAATCGATTTTAAGAACCCTTTAAGTCAACAAAAATGGCTTCGTCATGTGGACAGGTGCAGGGTTAAATCGATCTAACGCTGCTAAATTCGACCTAAACTCATAGTGTAGACCAGGGCTAAGGGTGTGTGGGAATTTGGAGCAGGAGTCCTTAACTGCATTTTAAGGGGTTAGCACTGTCTCCTGGAACAAGTTAAATGTCTTTTATTCAGGAAAATTGTGCTTGCAAGTATCCTAAAAACTATATATCCAGCATCCATCCTCCAGGCAACTCCTCTGAACACTAGACTAAGAATAAGCTTCTGGGTACCATAATTGTAATGTTTTTCGTTCGTTTGTTTGTTTAAGATGACAGGCAGGTGCGCTTTACATCCATAGACTGAATTCCTTCCTGGGTTCTATGGCCACCTCATTTCTTGGGATAGGAGAGCCATAAGAGGAACATGATGGCAGCATGCTATAACAACCAAAATATATGGAAACTGGGATAATGTCATGACATTCATCTCGTAGCATAAGACTACAGACTTGATTTTCATGAAGTAAAAAGGTTTGCCAGTGACATCAAAAGGAGCTACAGTGCATAAAAAGAAAGTTTTTACAGAACTTCTTTTTTTTTATTTTTGTTATTCTAACAGTATTTCAGGGGGATCATGTTGTGCTGCATATATTTAATTCCAGAATCAAGACCTATATTTATATACATACACACCCATACAAAAATCTAGACTTAGTATTTTCCAGTCTTTTTTTTTTCTGGTTAAATATATTTATTTGTTGTTGTTGTGCAATGCAAATGAATTAGTGCTGCTAAGATAATTTTAACTTTTGCATTTTCTGACATTTTTATTTCAGCTGTACAAACTTAACATTGCAGTAATGTTAAATGCCTTTTGCCTTTATTTTTTCCTTATACAGGCAAATTGCATTAATGTAATACCATAAGCAATTTGCAGGTCAATAATGATCATCGATATAAGAGATTATATTTATAGTAAATAAGTGATAGAAATATAATATTCACAACAATTATGCATGTTAACAATGCATCATGCTACACAAAACACTTTCCAGGGAACACAAGAATGGATTTTCAGTCCCATCTATGTGAGCTGTTATTTCCCGAGAAAGTGTCTTTTTGGCTCCACTGGAGCATGTAAGGGGTCTATCTGGCCAAAATTATCCATTGCCTGGTGGGTCGTGCAAGTCTTGGAAGGCCATGGATGCTGTCTGCATAGCAGGCTGACCTATTTGCTCTGACTCAACTGAGTGCATCTTCAAAAGGGCCCTTAGGGTTTACAGTGTCAACACTCATATTTTGTCTATTTTTTGAAACAACCTCAAAATAAACAAGGAAAATCAGAGCCCAAAAGGGCTACATAGTTAATTCACATTAATATTTGTCATGATACATGATAAAAGGAGATCTTGGGAAATATTTTCTGAAGAGCATCCTCCCTTCTGCAGGTGCAATTTATACCCACAAAATTTATGCTCACAATTCAATTGCAAGTGCAAAGCTGATAAGTTGCACCACTGAATTATCTGACTATAGACCCAAATCATATAGTTAGAGTTGCAACTGCCTTCTGATTTGTACTCCGAATTCATTATGCACGTGCAGACAAATGGGTGTAAATGGCACCTTTGAATAGGGTAGGAGCAAAGCTGAAAATTAACCTATACCTGTAGTTGTATAAACCCCCATCTGTTGCTTATTCTGTTATCTTTAAGTATTTCCACTGATATGATACTAATAATCATATGACAGTTTTAGTTTTTTAGCAACACCAAGGAACAAAGGTGTAAGCCAAGGGTGGAAATTATATATTTTTAAAAAATATTTTATAGGTGTATGTCAAAACTAGAACTTGGTAAATTTCTCTCTTTTTTTATTAACAGAGTATGTATTTCAAATTAGAAATTAATTCACTTCAGCCACGCAAACACCTTTTCTTGTGTTCACTGTTTGCAAACACTCAACTAAGTGAGCTTCACTCTCACAGACTCTTGCATTTGGACTGGTACAAGAAACTACTTGACACAGTAGGTGAATGAAACTGCTCATGAGAGCACAGGCGACAACACAATTTGTGCTAAATGTTAAATACTTTGGGTGAAATCTTGGCTCCACTGAATCAATGGGAATTTTGTCATTGGCTTCAATGGAGTCAGGATTTCACTTTTCTTAATCAAATTTTGAGCTGAATTAGATGTGATTAGTTGTTGTTGTTTTTTTTTTTTTTTTAAAAACCACATGGTTATGTTTCTGTTCTGTGATTGGATGAGATTATATTAATATACTTCTGAAACCAACCCAGCTCAGGACTAAAACCACCTTTACACCCCTCCTGCTGAAATTGTGCTGTGAGTGTTGTTTAGCTGTGGCCGAAGAGCTATTTTTTCCTCACAAATTTCCACACTGACTTTTGACGGAAAACTGGAAGCCAACTAGTTCACCTCATTTGCTTTGTGAATCACAAAAGCATCACTGCCAAACAGTGAAGAACAAAAGCAAATTATTAGATTGTACATGAAATCTTATTTGTAAAACCTTGTCCTGATGTATGTACCTGTAAATTGATGTCTGATAAATGTTAAATTCATAAGAACTCTCAGACATGAATGTGTTTTATTTATTTTGTATAGTTCATTGCACATGATCTGGAAGCTGTGTTGACTCTGGTAGGTACTAGTGGAAGATATTTATTTGCAGGGATAGAGGGCTTGGGTGCAGGACAGTGCTTGACATCAACCATCCAACTCATTGGCCTGCAATAATTATTTTCCTTGTAAGTCTTTTCATTATTGTTTTACACTGTTCCTTTTAACCCTATAGTCAAATGCTAGCAACAAGGTGAGCTGTAAAAATAGAATTAACAGAAACCATACAAGATCTTCATTATCTTTTCAAATGCCCAGTTTTATTTCTCTGTATTAACAAGTTTGAAGTCTAATGAACATTAAAATCTCAGGAGTATTTCTGTCTGTGCGTTTACAGAGTTCACTTCCCCTTTAATCCTGACATCTCATTAGATACGTTTACAAAATAGAAGGCCAAAAGATTGAATTCTATGAATTCAAGATTGCACTGTTAAAAGAGTTATCTTTACTTAGAGAATATGGCAAAATCAGGGCTGGTGTTGTTACTATAGACTCAGGAAGGCAGATGGTACAGAAAACTAACCCACTTGTTATGCAAGCAAGAAATATTTGTGACCCATTTAGAGATAAACTTTTAATGAACAATATCAGGGTTCAAAATTGGGGTAGAGTCTCTTGATACATTAGTGTACTTCCCATTAGATTTAATGGGAGTGACATGAATGATTGTCCTCTCAGCAGGAATACACAAGACTCCTTAAATACCCATTAAGTTCAGAATTTGTTTTGTTAATTTCAAATATAGATAATCATATATTTCTCTTAATATCAGAACCTCAGGCAAAGGCTTGTTGTATTAAATGGATACATATAGCTTGTGTTTAAAAAAATCTGACTTCATCCTCCCTTTTATAGGTCCTCTACATTCAAAGGAAATCGCCCCTGGAAACACTAACTGCTGTGATATGCTTATGGCTCCATTTACAGACTTTCTTATAGGTTCATAAATGGAGACTAGGAGGAGGAGGGAAAGGAATAAAATTTAATAACTGAATAAAAATGTAAATAAAGATTTGCCTAAAATTACTTGTCCAAGAAATAATTCTCCCTCCCCCTTAAGCTAATACTTTGATAAGCTCTGTACAGTGATCCTGATTTGGAGCGTGACCTTTGAAAATGCTCTCCAGCTTGATTAAAGATGTATTAAATTTGTTTAAATAAACCTCGTTGTAATGGCACATCATTTGTAAGAAGCTATTAGGGGGCTGGAAACTGTGCTGCTGCATTTGCATGAAAATGTGCCCTGCTCGAATTGAGGATCTCTCCTGAATTAACTGCAAAGGGAAAGTGACACTTTCATAATTTTTTCTGACAAGAAAGAAAGAAAGAAAGAAAAAGAAAGACAGACTACAAAACTTTATGCTAGGCTCTGAGAAAGGAAGAGCCTGCATGTCAATAACTGAGCTACTTAGACAACACATACTCCCCTCCAAACCATTTCCCCTTCATTTTTGTCAAGATCCAAGGCCCATTTGACTTATCATATGTTTTCACTTGCCTTAATTTTTTAAAAAGCTTTTCTGTGTCATTTTTAAACTGTACCAATGAGAAAAAAAATCATTCTATGTTAGCATCACAAAAATTAGCATTGTAAAAATATAAAGGGTAGTGGTTGACATTGCTTCCATTAAAGCATGACTTGCTTCTTTATGGGTTTTTTAAGTGGATTTTGCATAGTGACATTTTGCAGGGAGTTGGGGAAGGGAAAACATAACACTGGATACCCTGGTATTTAAGTGATTAGACAGATAGGTAAAAAAATAGATAGATCCCACTCCCTTTGAAGCATACAGATTGCCAATGTACTTTAATTTCTTCCAATAGCTCCCAACTGAGTAACTGCTATACTAATGAAAAAGTGTCTCTCTCTTAAATCAAATTTTAAATTAAAACCTTTCCTATTTCCTTGCTAAAGTCAGGGCTCTGGGACACCTACTTGTACTCAGGGGCCTGGCCTCCCTTTTTGTGCTTCCCCCTCACTACCAGTGAAAGGATGCTGTTTGAAATGATCTGCCCTGTGCCACCACCCTGCTGCTTGGATTCTGCAGATTCAACAATAGCACCATGAAACAATATAAATTCACGTGCATGGAGTAATGCCAACCCCAAATTCTCACCAATCACTTCAGCCTCTCCCACCCCAAAATCACAAGGTTGCTTAAATATCAGAAGATTTTTAAAATTTTGCATTCTCTATATTTGCCGTCTTGTATTTAAATCTTTAGGGATCACATTTTCAAGCTTTTCTCTGCAGTCACAAGGGCTACAATTTAACATTATTTGTAATGAAAGTTGAGATTCTCATGTAATCACAAGACTGAAGATTACAAGATGCAAGATGCCACTTGTATGAGCATTCTGCAAAGCAAATGTGGATGGGACTCTGAAAAAACAATGGCAGCGCAAGACTCAGATATTCAACAATGATATTTTTGTTTTCAGCCCTTAGAGCCAATCCTTATCCCGAAGTTACGGATCCGGCTTGCCGACATCCCTTACCTACATTGATCTAACATGCCAGAGGCTGTTCACCTTGGAGACCTGCTGTGGATATGGGTACGGCACGAGATTTACACCATCTCCCCTGGATTTTCAAGGGCCAGCGAGAGCTCACCGGACGCCGCCGGAACCGCGACGCTTTCCAAGGCTTGGGCCCCTCTCTCGGGGCGAACCCATTCCAGGACGCCCTGCCCTTCACAAAGAAAAGAGAACTCTCCCCGGGGCTCCCGCCAGCTTCTCTGGGATCGGTTGCATTACCGCACTGGACTCCTCGCGGCGCTCATCTCCGCCACTCTGGATTCGGGGATCTGAACCCAACTCCCTTTTGATCGGCTGAGGGCAACGGAGGCCATCACCCGTCCCTTCGGAACGGCACTCGCCTATCTCTTAGGACCGACTGACCCATGTTCAACTGCTGTTCACATGGAACCCTTCTCCACTTCGGCCTTCAAAGTTCTCGTTTGAATATTAAATATTGAATATTGAATAAAGCCTTATTACTAGTATATATCCATTCTCTGGGAGCCAGACAAAATGGTCTTCCCATTTAAGTGCATGTAATTGCACTGGAATACTGTACATTATATTGACAAACTGAATATTGGTAGTTTTTACTCAGTTCTGAATCTCTAGTTTGATCCCAGTGTTGGTATATTTTATTCGGGAATGGGAAAGTGTAACAGGTTGCTGGCTAGGAGAAACAAGCCAGGCCCCTGTTACCCCTGTTCGAGAAGAAGAAGTGTATTAGCTGGGCTGGCTGAGGGACCACGTCCTAATTACCAGAGTGGATCCACCTGCAGGCCTGGGTAGCCAGCCTGCCCTATAAAGCTGGCTAAGAAACAGGAAGCAGGGGGATACAGGAAAGGGAGGAGCACGGGCTCTAGATCCCTGCTGGCCGGGAAGCTAATAGTCTCCAAGAGTGCTGGTCTCTGTAAATACTTGTAAATAGTTAGTGGTGGGAAGGGACACAAACAATAAAAGGATACGGGTGCTGCACTTCAGTTGGACTCTGACTGCGTTCTGTGGAGGGGCTGGGAGCAGGCACTGGTACAGAAAGCAAGAGGGGAAGGGCTGAAAACAAAATTACAATTAATGCTGGTTAACTGGGACAGTATTAGCATAAATTTTGTTTAATGGGACTCATGCGTCTGGCACAAGTAGTTAAGTGCTATGTAACTTGATGTTAAACAGGTGAAAAATTTTAGTTCCAGTTCTTCAACAGAGAATTTACCAAATAAAGGTTAAACAAAGATTAAATAAAGATGAAATGCTAGGTATAGGAATTGCAAAACCAGGTCAGATTAATGGTCCCTCTTGTCCAGCAACCCATTCTACAAGAGATTGGTGCCAGGTGATTCAAAAGGAGTTGGAAGAGACCCCTACAGTGGACAATTATGGAATAACCTGCCCATGAGGGAAGGATCTCCTTAATCCTCTCTGCCTCGTATTGGTTTATGCCCTAAAGCATGAAGATCTATATCCCTTCTATTTTTTATTCTACCTCATATAATTGTTGGTATTCTCTTTTTTCACATAAATTATCTAATCCTTTTCTGAATCCTACTGAACTACTGGCCTCAATACCACCTTGTGGCAAAGAGTTTCAAAGGTTAATTATGCATTGGTATTTTTTCCCTTTGGTTGATTTTACATGTACTACTTTTCAATGTCATTAAATGTCCCCTTGTTATTATATTATGAGAGAGGCTAAGTAGGAGTACCCAAAGTATCTTTCTATCAAGATCCCTCTTATTCATTCCTCTCCACACTAAACAGTTACAATCTTTAGAATTTCTTCTCAGACAGAAGGCTTTCCATACCACTGATCACTACCCTCACCCATCTCTGAATCCTTTATATCAGAGGTTCTCAAACTGTGGTCTACAGACCACCAGTGGTCCATGAGCTCCATTCAGCTGGATAATTCCCTCTACAGTACACTCCTGGGCAGCTGCACATAAGAGAATGAAGGGCCACCCACCTAATTAGTGGAGCATGGCTCCACTGATTAGGTGCCTGGACCCTGTAGAAGACGCACATGTAAGATGAGGTGGTGGCCTTGGGGGGAATAGGGGGTGAGTGGGAGGGGATAATGGGGTGAGAAGAGGGGGTGGGTGGAATTTAGGACGTGCAGGGCTCCGGTGGCCAGAGAAAGAGGCAACTTTCCCCAGCTCCAGGGCTGCAGCTGCGGGGGAGAGATGGCCCTCCTTCCCAGCCTCAGCTCTGTGGCTGCTGTGGTAGGGGAGAGACCCCCCTTCTTAGCCCCAGCTCGGGGGCTGCCACAGCAGGGGAGAGAGGACACAGCCATTGCATTAGAAATGTAAGATACTGATATTAAAATTTGAGTTGTGTGCTTTTATTTGTAGAACAAAAAACATTTATCATTAAGGGTCTTTTTAATATAGCGCTTTTATCCAAAGCACTTTACAATAGTTAGCTAATGGTACAAACAACATTTGGAAAGATCATTAAGTGGTCCACCGAGACCATCAGCAATTTTCAAGTCATCTGCGAACAAAAAAGTTTGAGAACCACTGCTTTATATAAACCTTTTTGAGATAAAATGACCAACATTGAGCATAGTGTTCCAGATGTGGGTGTGCCATTGATTGATACAATAGCATTCATTATATTGTCCCTCTCGTTTTTCATGCACTCTAACATTTGATGGCCATTGAACACTCAGAAGATAAAATTATCTGTTCAGTGATACCAAAATCATTTTAATGAATGGTTACAGTTAACTTAGAACCCAGTACACTTTGTGAGTAGATCAAATTATTCCTTCCCATGTACATTAGCCAGTATTTACTGACAGTGAATTTCATCTACCATCATACTACCCATTCATTTAGCTTCGTTAAGTCCCTCTGAAATTCTTCATTAGTCTGGACTAACCTAAAAAAAGGGGCAACATTTGCAGATGACTCACATTGTCCAACCCCTTTTCCAGATCATGGACAAATATATTAAACAACAGACCTACTATACAACCTTATGTCACCCTCCAAACCCTACCTCCCACTGTTAAACATCTACCATATTGAAAACTAACCATTTGGGGGCTAGACCTGGGTAACTCAGTAAAGGCAAAAGTGAGGGCTTAAGGCTTCTGTAAGCCCTGATCTTAGCTAGGCACCACTGGCTAGTTGGCTGCTGAAGTATTTTATTTAGTATAATATTTCACATTAAGATATTTCAGTGCATATAAATATATATTTAAAATGGCATCTTCATGTAATCTAAGCACACACATAATCAGGACAAACTGTTCACACTGGGGCCTTGTTACATGAATTCTAGGATACGTGAAGGCAAAAATGATGGCATTCTACCTGTTTTCTGCACTGTCTTTGAGGCAATCAGTTTAATCTTGAAACTAGTTATGACAGGGAAAGCAGAGTAAATTTGGTGACTTATTTGGGTGACTGCTTGTTTATAGAAGTGCTGGGGATCAAAGCATTACCAACAGATGCTTAGTGCCTTCCAAACTGTAGCTCAAGGCTTGATATCTCACTGACCTACCAGGACACTGAACTAGAAATGGTGACTGGGTGTCACACTTTCTCTTAAATAAAAAAATCACACTAGAGTTGTTTGCTGGAAGGTGTATGAGCAGCAGAGATGATAACTTCAAAGCAACTGCAGAAGCTCTGAGACCTCATTGCATTTTTTATTAAGGTCACAGGACAGGTCTTTTGTAGCAGCTTTACAAAGGCCAGGGTCACATGCCCTCTCCATCATATCTAAACTTAACAGAAATCAGTTTGGGTTTAGACATATGGGCTACTTTTCTGGACACTAGCATTCTGACCGGCAAATGTCTCCACCTATCCAGTTGTATTTGGATGCCAGTTGGCCAAATCTAGTTGCTTTATCCATCCTCATTGGCCCCTACCATTTGCAGTGACATTTTTGTGAAGTTGTTTTAAGCCACAGTTTGATTTAAAAAAAAAAAAAAAAAACAAGTTTAAAATTTTTTTGGCTTCTTGCAGATTTCTTTATTAAGAATGTCCCTGCAAAAAGACAGACTCACTGCTCTTGGTGATTTCAGTGCCTATGGGGACACATCATTGGTCAACATGGCACAGGTAGCCTCAACAAAAATGGTCAGTGTGTCCTTGAGCTTTGTGCCTCATTGCTGATAGTATTGAGCATCTATTTTGCTGGCAGCAGCAGCAAGGTAACTTGGAGGCATCCTCGCTCAAGACACTGGCATCAACTTGACTTCATCCTGATCCATCGCAGAAACATTTGTGATGTATTGCATGCTCGATCAATGTATAGTGCTGATTGCAACACTGATCATGCTCTTGGTCAGGGCCAACCTCCAAGTACATCTTAAAAAGATTTGTTATGCAAAGGCAAACGTCACCTCAACATCACTAACATGAAGGACTCTGACACTTGTGCAAAGTTTCAGTGTGCACTTGACCATGTTTTTGAAAATGATCAACCCTGATTCCCTTGATTCTGACATCTTGTGGGAAAATTTTAAGAGCAAGACACTGGCGACTGCCAACGATGTCTTTGGATCAACAAATTAAAAAATATCCTGACTGGTTCGCAGCATCTGAACATCTGCTGTTCCCACAGGAAAGAAAAAGGAAGCTCACATACTTCTACTTCAACAACTGACCAAACTCAGAACTCTCAAGTTTAAATAGACTAAGGCTGCAGTTTAGAAAGCCACCAGAGAATGTGCCCAGAAGTATTGGCAAGACTTGTACAAAAAGATTGAGACCTGCTTTGAAAGAGGGGACCTTCATGGTACTTATAATGGAATTAAAGAGGCACTTGTTCTACCTTGTAAAAAGACAGCTAACCTGAAAGCAAAAGATGGTACCATATTTATTGGCAGGCAAGAACAACTTGACAGATGGACTGAGCATTACAAAGAACTTTATTCAGAGAATGCTATTATCCATGATACTGCCTTATATGCCGTTCCCCAGCCTCCAATGATGCAGGAGCTGGACCAAAACACCAACTCTTGAAGATGTTAAGCAAGCTATCAAAGAAACTGTGCATGGAAAAATAGAAGGCAATGATGAGATACCTCTGGAGCATCTAAAAACAGCAGGGGAAGAAGCTTGCAAGTGACATCTATGCACTTCTCTTCACCTGTTGGGAAGAAAACCACGTACCCCAGGATCTGAAAGATGCAAAGGCATACTATATATGAAAATAAAAGGGAGAGCTGACTGGCACAACTATCGAGGAATATCTTTGCTTAGCATGATTGGCAAGGTGCTTGCAAGGGTCCTGCTGAAAAGATTCCAAGTCCTGCTGAGAGAGACTACCCTGAGAGCCAGTGTGGGTTCAGAACTGGACACTCCACAACTGACATGTCCTTCACATTACACTTGTTGCGAGAAAAAAAGCCATGAACAGACACCTCTATAGGTAGGATTCATTGACCAACAAAAGGCCTTCACACGTTTAGCAGGAATGGCCATTGTCCAAAAAGGTGCTCTCCCTATTTAAGGAGTTCCACGAAGGAATGAAGGTAATTTAGTATTGATATTGTTATGAAGCAAGGCTGTGTCTTAGCACCCACCGAATTTGGCATCTTCTTCTGTATTCTTCTTAAGTATGCCTTTGGAAATGATCAATCTGGCATACTTATTGAGTTGAGGATGGACGGCAGCTTGTTTAACATCAGACAGTTCCAAAGCAGAAGGCATGTCACCCAGCTTACTATTTAGGATCTGTTTTTCACAAATGACCTTACATTCATCTCTAATTCACCAGATGAATTGCAGGTCATGATGAACAAGTTCTCTGATGCATGCACCAAGTTTGGCATGGAATTCAGTATCAAGAAAACAGTTGTCATGTCAGAAGGTACCAACAATATGTCAATAATGAAACTCTGGATAACATGGATCACTTCTGCTATCTCAGCTCAATTCTTACCAGCTCACTTAACCTTGATAGGGAACTTGAGTCTAGAATCGGCAAAGCTTCTGTCACTTTTGACAAACTTACTTCATGTTTGGAACAAGTAGTTGCTAACCCTGAACACAATGGTGTCCGTTTATCAGGCTTGTATCCTTAGTACCCTTTTTTATGATAGTAAAAGCTGGGTTACAAACTCCAAGCAGGAGCAGAGATTGAACAGTTTACACCTCTGCTGTCTTAGAAGACTCCTGGGAGTTACTTTGGACCAATGGATCACCAATCACAAGATCCTTAGGAGAACTGGCCTACAGTCTATGCAGACTATGCTGGACTTCGCAGGCTTCGTGGTTGGGACACATGGAGTGCATGCCTCAAGAACATCCACCGAAGGCTGTGCTCTATGGCGTACTTAAAAACCACCCGTGACACAGAGGAAGACCAAAGCTCTGATATAGCGACAAGGTCAAGCAAGGTCTTAAGAAATTTAGCATTCCCACTGACAACTGGGAAAATCCTGCCCACCATTGCTCAGTTTGGAGAAGCTGCGTTAAGTCTGGTACAGTCACCGTGGAAAGCCGTCAGAGACCCCAGGCTAAGGTTTGCAGGCGAGCCAAGCAGCAGAGTATCCTTCAACTTCCTTCTGGCAGTTGGAGCTGTAGCCACTGTGGGAAGGTTTGCTGCTCAAGCATCAAGGCTCTTTTTCCATACCATTGCTAAGCACCGCTGATGGACTGACTTTGTCATGTCTCCTTTTATCTGTCAAGATGCTGGACAGCCAAGGGGTCCAAGGGATTCCTTTACAAAAGTTCACACAGATTCTGCCTCCCCTTATCACACTGCATATTAGCATACTAAATGAGTCATACTGCTTTCAGTTGGACAACTCATGGAATTAGGTCCTGTTTAACATAACTGAGTAGGAGCAGCTGAAATTTCTGAATTTAAGTGAAATTGCCCTACAGCTGTCATCAGTTAGAGCTTAAATCTATGGCCAGCATAACTTTTTCACAAATTTGGTCTTCTATTACTGGAAAGGTACTAGTCTAGGACTCAGGAGACCTTTTTTTAATTCCTTGATATGCTACAGGCTTTCTGTGTACCGTAGGAAAGTAACTTTGGGCCAGATTTTTAAAAGCATTTAGATCCAAACAATAGTGATACTCACTAATGGAATTTTCAAAAGAATCTAAACATGTAACTCCCACTGATTTTGCTTTCGAAAATCCCACTAGGTGCCTATCTGGAAGTGCCTAAATACTTTTAAAAATCTAGCCTAAGTCTCTCTGTCTCAGTTCCTCATCTGTAAAATGGATGTATGAGTACTCCCTGCTTCAGATGGATTTTGTGAGGACAAATGCATTAAAGGTTGTGAGATGCTTAGATATTAATAGGGGCTATACAAATACATAGATAACTAGATTGCTTGGCCACAATGAACCATTGCAAGGTAAGTAAGACCACTCTTGTTTAAAACTCTGTACTCCTGTGTTAAGGAAACAGGAGTTCTTCTGCCATGTTATCTAATTTCCTTTTGGTTTTTAATACACCATTCCAAGCTAAGTTACTAGAATAGGTGGAAGAAACCGAGTTCCAGGCTAATTGGTTCATCATCATACACTTTACGATAATTTTTATTCTGGATTTCGATTAGGTCAGTATGGAAAGTGCCTTGGTCAGAGTCTGTAATGATCTGCTTATTAACTCTGTTGCAGGGTCTTTGACTGTACTCATGTTATTAAAGATTGCAACAGCCTTCAGCTCTGTGAACCATGCAGTTTTATTGGACTGTCTAATGTCCTGTGCTGGACTAACAGCTTGGTTTCAGTCCTATTTGCCTCACAGATTTCAGTTTGTTTCTTTAATAGCACATTTGCCCAGGCTGAAATTGTGTTATTCTGCAGAGTTCTATTCTAGCACCATTTCATTGGATGTCTCTGTATTACACCCATTAGTGTGTCATCATTAGGCAATATCAATTATGTTTTCATTAGCTATGCAGATAATCTACTCAAACTCTAGTCTCGAAATCCAGATTTGGATGGCTTTTATCAGGCCTTGACAGAAGCCAGACAAGAACAGATTGCCATTGATTGGTACAAGACAGCTTTGTAGAGATGCAAACTTTCTTAGTTTGGCTAATGATGACTCAAATATAGACATGGGTGACATATACCATCAAAACTTTTTTTTCGGCCAAAAAAAAAAATTTACAGATTTTGCAACACCAAAACTGTTCACAAATGTTT
This sequence comes from Trachemys scripta elegans, assembly GCF_013100865.1. NCBI lineage: Eukaryota > Metazoa > Chordata > Testudines > Emydidae > Trachemys > Trachemys scripta. Next base: position 22,652,373 of record NC_048308.1, read on the forward strand.
GTCTGTTTTGCCAAACCGTTTATTTGGAAACAAACAATCTGAAAAAATAAAACTGTTTTGTTTCAATGTTTTTGAAACAAAACATTTTGATTTTTCAGTCTGAAACTACTTTGTTTAAAAAAAAGCATAGAAAATGGTCAAAACTAAAATTAAATTTTATTTCAACATTTTGATTCTGCGAAAATTTAGAAAATTTTCATTTTCAGTCCAATCCAAAACAACTTTTTGTAATTAGCAACAAACTAAAAAATTCCAGTATTCACCCAGCTCTACTCAGTTATCTTGGCAACTGGGGTATCTTAGCAATTCTGGGATCACTGGGCACTAGGGTTTCCATAGATAAGCATATTGCTGCCACTCCAAATTCTTGTGATTTTTTCCCTCTTTTTATAATGGACTTAGGTATTCTTATTAATGCTTTCATTACAATCAGATCTGATTACTGCAATGTTTTTTGTTTTTTTTTTTTTCTGCTTATCTTCCTCTTGTTAGTATTAGTTCCCTTCAGTGAGTTTAGATCATGGCAGCAAGACTTCTGCCATGGCTTAAAACTGCTGACAATACTAATCCTGTTTTCTTTTATTATTCACATTGGTTCCTTGTTAGTCACTAAATAATCCTCAAAAGGGTAGATTCTTAAGGATTAAACTTTTCATAGACAGTAACTATGCTACTTATCGGAGTTTCTTGTATTAAGGATTTTATCTTGGATTATAGCTTCTGTCCATCCATTCTAGGTCTCCTTATATTTCACATTACATTACAGCTTTTTTTGGTCTCTCTGTCTCTAGGATTCGGGGTGGAGGAGGGAAGGAAAGGACTTCTCTTTGCGATTTTAATAATGAGATTAAACACATAGGCAGGGGCGGCTCTAGCTTTTTTGCCGCTCCAAGCACGGCAGGCAGGCTGCCTTTGGCGGCATGCCTGCCGGAGGTCCGCCGGTCCCATGGCTTTGACGGCATGCCTGCGGGAGGTCTGCCGGTCCCATGGCTTTGGCATACCCGCCGCCGAATTGCCGCTCAATCTGCGGACCTCCCGCAGGCATGCTGCCAAAGGCAGCCTGACTGCCGCCCTCGCAGGGAATGGCAGGGCTCCCCCCGCAGCTTGCCGCCTCAGGCACGCGGTTGGAGCGCTGGTGCCTGGAGCCGCCGCTGCACATAGGAGCAAAGTTAGGCCAGTGTTGAGTGCATTTGAAAACCCCACCCAAAGCATCACAAACAAAGTTTTCATTCTGACACAATAGTATTTTGTGTAAAATCCTGTTTGTGCAAGTCTAACAAGTAAGCAATGATTGCGTATATCAAACAACTGCTTAAACCACTGCAATACTTAGGAATGGGCTAACTAGAATAGGCAAAATAAAAACTCTAGAGAGCCAAACTGAATTCAAAACTTTGTTCATATTGGAACTGTCCAAATTATTCCTCCCCACTGAAGACAACCTGACCTCTCAGTGGACCTAATTCCAACCCAAAGTCACCCCACTCTGCTCCTGCTTCTGCTCTCTTACCTTACTTTTATCAGATGGAAATCCAGCAAATCAGAGGGTGTCATTTAGTGCTTTGGGCCTTCCCCTTTTAATCCCAGAAGGAACAGTGCCTTTGATAAGCAGCAGCAAATCAGTGAATCTCTCTCTCATTCAAGCTTCCCATATATAAAAGGCAGCCTCCAGGGTGAATGTATTGGAAGTCTATGTTAGAACCTAAATGGGGTGTATAGTACCCCTTTAAATTAATATTGCCAGCTGTAATTTCTGAATTCTGTGGTTAAATTGTCTTGGATGCTATGCAAGGGTGAAAGTAACTTAAAGGACTTACCGGTACATGCAGGATGGCCAGGCTCCTGCCCAAGGTGGCGGGGGAGGCTCTGGGCCCCCGGAAGGGGCGGGGCCTTGGGATAAGGGGAGGGGCTGGGGCCAGACTCCCCCCAGCCAGCCCTTCAGCGCTGCCCAGCCTGTACTGCCCAGGGCTCCGGCAGCGATTTTAAATCACTTGGCCCTAGGACAACCGCCCCTTTTGTCATCCCCTCCACCCATCAGCGGGCCTGCTGGTATGGTCCTTAAAGCGCTGACGCAGTAGCGCTTTAACATCGGCTGTGTAGCGGCCCGTACCGGCAGCCACTTTGTTACCGGTACACTGTACCGGCCTACTTTCATCTCTGATGCTGTGGTTAAATAATTGGCTATGTATTACTTTCTAGCCTTTTTTTTTTTTTTATAATGAGCTGTGGCTTCATTCTTTTTGTTTCTCTTTTTCCTCCCCTGCTACTCTAACATGTCTGCATAGCAAACATTATGCGACTGTCAAATGTAGGATCATTTCATTTCTCCTTAAGGGAGGCCTTTCTCTTTTAGCTTCTGCATATATTTGAGGGTGGGCACCTGGCTGAAGATGTGTTCCCCATTCTTGTGGCGCTGTGTATTGCTATGGATCACACCTCCCTCTTAAGCATGGAGTCACTGGCTGCACATTTAGGAAACCTGTTCTACTTTTCTACTTGGTGCATCTTACTAACAAATAGTTTAGGTGCAAAAAAAAAAAAAAAAAAATTGTAAGTTGCCCCACTTGAACTTTTCCTTGTCCAGCTATTCAGTATTTAATTAAATAATGCACCATAACATACCATTAAAAATTACCAGGGGGACTTCCTTGTAATAAATCTCTCTTTCTAAAAGAAGGCATATCATTTAGTGTGTGACTGACACTGACATTCATTGCCTGGGTTAAATATTTGTATCCATCTACTTAGCTATTTCTAAAGCACCTCGTACTGTGGTACCTGAGCATTTGCAATTTACAAACAACTGCATGCAACTACATATTAAATAAAACCATATGACTCATACCACCTGCACACATATACATAAGCTATAAATACTTGAAATTTAACTACTTCATACCTTACTTCACTTGCTTTTTTATTAGTTGCAGTTCATACCCCTTGAGTTTTTTCAAAAGTTTCTGGTTCATTCAAAACCAAAATGAAAAAGTTGAATAACTGATGAGTTTCTTTAAACTGCCTGCCTATATGTTCCTAAGTGTTTTCAAGGACTAGTGTCAGCAGTATTTGATTAAGAAAGTAAAACAAAGCCACAAAACACAAACTGGAAAAAAAAAAAAGTACCTATCCAGAAAAGCTTTCTGTTCTTGCTTCAGGTCTGGATGGAAAGTCCAAAAATGTCCAAAAAAGATGATAATGAAACTCTAAGACCCCAAACTCAGTTTTAAATGGTTTCAGGTTTTACTATGGAAGAACTAGAACTGGTCAGAGCTGACTATTAATTATTAGTGGACTGTCTTATCAAAGAGCTGTTATAAATTGACAGACACATGAGTCATGTTTCCTCAAACTTTACTTGTTCTTCATCTACATTAATAATTATTCCCTCCCCCTCCCCACCTGATTTTTCTGACTCCTCTATCATTCTTCAATAGTTCAGCATTCAACTTATGTTTCTGCTCCTTTTACAAAGATGTAAATATACACTTCATTGATTCCATTAATTTTACCTTGGAATAATCATACAATAGAGGACAATATAAATGAGATTATAATTGTAAATGCTGAGTAATAACTTAATGCTGGCATTGGATAATTATGGGCTATATTTGATTCATATGTAACACTCTAGTTTTAATTTATATAATTCAGTAATAGTCTGGACTAACTTTAAATGTGAATGATTTTCTTTATAACTATATACACCTCAACCTCAATATAACGCTGTCCTCATTATATTGAATTTGCTTTGATCCACCACAGTGCGCAGCCCCACCCCTCCGGAGCACTGCTTTACCGCATTATATCCGAATTTGTGTTATATCGGGTCGTGTTATATCGAGGTAGTGGTGTATCAGTTGCAGTTCTGTTCTTTTCAAAGTGCAACGGGGGAAATTTCTATACTTTATTGTACACAGAATGAGAAATCCAGGAATAAGCAGAATGTTTTACTGCTTTGCACATTATATAAACATTTCCATTGGTTGTCATGATGTGTGTTTTAGAGAAATGAAAACTCCTAGCACAGTGCTTCAAATTTTCTATGATAGTGAAGGAACTCAAGACAGCATACTTGTAGCTGGCAGATGGACCCCATTCCTGCTCCCACAGAAGCAATGTCAAATACCCAATGGGGGTAGGATATGGTAATTAATGGTGCAGGAAATAAGTGCAAGAACACGGTACATTATGAAGCAAATTTGTGCAGCAAACTTAGTACAGGGAGTTCAGCTGAATTTCCAAGCAGCAGTATATCAGTTATAATTAAGTTTTATATATTAATGATCAGCAAACATCAAATGATTCTGAAAGTTCAGATAACCCACCAGAAGTACAAGGGTGAAATCACAGCCCCATTGAAGTTAATAGCAAAACTCCCATTCACTTCAATGGAGCCAGGATTTCAACCCAGATCTGCCTCTGTAAAACTTATTCTAACTAGTCCAGGTTTTTACAGTCTCTTCTCCTCTACTCATTCTTCAACCCACTTAGATCACATGCTCTTTCCAGATTCTGTCCTTTCCTTACTCTGACACCTGGCTGCACTACCTCCTTGACTTTATCTTCCAGGGATGAGGGGTTTGGGGTGCAGGCTGCCCCGGGGCTGCAACGGGGAGAGAGGACTCCCCTCTAGCCCTCTCTCGCTGCAGCAGCTTGGTGGGCCTGGGCTGGGCCAGGGGAGGGTCTCCTCAGCCTGCAACTCTGGCGGGGCTGAGGTGGGCCAGGCGAGGGGCGCCTGTCCCCACCTGCATGGCCCTTGATAGCCTGTACAGGGAACTTAGCTGAGACAGCCCCCTCTGTTGGGCAGAAGCCTCTAGCCCCACTACCCCGCCACAGGGCAGAAGCCCCAAGCTTCCCTACCATGGAAGATTTTTAAGAACACCTGTCAGGGATGGTCTAGATAATACCTAGTGCTGCCATGAGCGCAGGGGTCTGGACTAGATGACCTCTCAAGGTCTCTTCCAGTCCTATGATTCTGTGATCAATGTAATCAATCTAAATAATATCGTAAGGCTCCTGTATTGTGTGTAGGCTGAAACATTACTTTGCTACAAACAGTAAGACAGAGGTATCGTCTAATAATATTAGACATAGGGGTGTGAGCACTGCTTTATGCTTCCTACTTCATTTTACCAAGATCATGGGGCTGAGAATTACCACACAGAAATGCAAGGCAATTAGCAAACTGACAAAAGAGATTTTCAATGTCTTGATGCAAGGTGTAATGACATGTGTGCAATAAGACCTGTCACATGATGTTTTACATCATGTCATGATGATGTCACAAAACATACTGTAGCTTTTCAAGTGATATGCTACATCATCTTACACCACTAGGTCACAAATAATTTTAAACGACCGCTGTTCATTTTGAATTAGCGTAACTGTTTGCTAAGACAAATGCAAATAAAAACAAGAGTGCACTAGCCATATTATTGCTATCAAAAAGACTTAATGAAAATTATATTTGACACCTGAAAACTGACTCCAGGTTAAGGAGAAGTTACAAGTTATAAAGTTGAATTGTGGCAGCCTAGCAAAAAGCACCTGGAAGGCAAGTTTTCTTTTTATGTAATGAAAAGCCAGAACCTCCAGGAATGGTATAGTAAAGAAACAGAGATGCCCATCAACCACAGGGCCGGCTCCAGGCACCAGCTTAACAAGCAAGTGCTTGGGGCGGCCAAGGGCGAGGGGAGGTATGTGCGGCAATTCGGGGGCGGCAGGTCCCTCACTCCCTCTAGGAGCGAAGGACCTGCCGCCGAACTGCTGCTGCCGATCGTGGCTTTTTTTTTTCCCCCCCAATTGCCGCCGCCGGTCGCGATTGCGATTGCGGCATTTTTTTTTGCTTGGGGCGGCAGAAATGCTGGAGCCGGCCCTGATCAACCACCACAGTAAGGCAGGTAGTGCTGAACATACTTCATTACCAGGAGATTGGAGCAACCCCAAACACATTGTGGTCATTCCCAGAAGCACTCTCTGAAAGATAGTCCTTTCAGAAAAGTATATTAAAATACCAAAAATGCTAATTTGTTGGTGTCTTTACCCTCAGGTATGTCCTGCCAGCAGGATAGAGGATAAGTTGGTGGCTGTTTGAGCTCTTTTCTCCTCATCCTTGGACATTCTTGCTTTTTTGTACCAAAATTCACATTATGACTTACCTCAAAGTAGTAAGAAAATCAGCCACTCCTCTTTGGGTACATATGATCCGACTACCAAAAAAACATGACTTTTTTTGTGTATGCAAGGGAGATCATTAAATTAACACAACTGGATTGCAAGTGTGTGCAAAGGTTCCCTACTACCTCTCCTCTCTTATGTTGAATAGTCTAAGCCTATTAATAATCTGGTTTGATTTGCAAAATGCATATCCTTAGGCTGGTCATATGATACCCAATAATTGTGAAATAGAAGTTAAAAAAAAGGGAGGCATTGTAAAAATTATGAAAATCAGTGCTGACCAGAGCAAGGCGACCCAGTACCTTACATGCCGTGACCCAGTACTGGGTCACAACCCACAGTTTGAAAAACACTGCAGTAGCATACTCCTTGAGTGAGTCGCATATGTTAGGGGTGATCTTGGTGCCTTGTTTTCTAGTTGCAGCCCACAGGGAATTTTCATGGTGGTGTCAGGGAGATATGGTTTCTACTTCAGCACTAAGGGCAACTACAATTTGGTTAGGAGCTCTGACCAGAGAAGATATGTCCGGACAGGCCAGTGGCCTGGATAGCCAGCAGGGATCAGCTTTGGGGACAGCTAGCTACACAGTTGCAAAGGTGTAACAAAGGCAAATCTCTCACTGTGCTCACTCCGGCAACCAGGCATCACTGCTCTGGTTAATGAATCCCCTTCATTTTAGCATGGCTCAAGGTCTTATGAGACATAATTGCCGCAATACAATCTCCAGATAAGGAAAAAAACAAATTTGTTTTCAAAGGCATTGTACCTTAAACTCTTCCTTTCCAAGTCTCTCTGACACAATTTTGCCCGTAGCTCACAAATGCACCGTGCCAAAAAGGAAGAAGAAAGGATAAGTGTATGATGCAGTAACCACAGGCCTCAGTGCTGCATGGGAATTGACGGCTCTATAACAATAGCGGGCAACTTGCGGTCCATCAGGTGCGGGCCGCAGGGACGTGCTGATCGCCGCTTTCCACAGCTCCCATTGGCCGGGAACGGTGAACCGCAGCCACTGGGAGCTGCGGGCAGCCATGCAAATGTAAACAAACTGTCTGGCGGGCCGCTAGCTGATTACCCTGATGGGCCACGTGTGGCCTGTGGGCTGAAGGTTGCCCACAACTGCTCCAGCTACTTCTCCTTTTCCTCAGCCACAGAATCTATGCTGAAGCCAGGAGGGGAGATAGCTGGCTGGCTCTATACCACCCGGGGATTCCTGAGATGCCCAAATATATTGGGTTTATAGCTGCTTTCCACAATAAAAACAGTGAAAAAATAGCCAGAGTGTAGAGTAAGAACAGGGACATCACATTTTATATTTATGTAATATAACATACAAAGAGGCTTATATAATGCCACAGTGATGAGTGCTCCCACATTTTTTGTAAATAACTAAATTCATTAAAAAATTAATTAAGAGGCTATTTGAAAGGTGGGTGGAGTTATAATTCAGCTGTAAAATTACAAATGGAGCTGAAACTCAGTTTACAAGGTCTAGCTAGGAGCACCTTAGTTTTCTTCCTTCTGGAAATGAATTCATACGGCTGTTTGGTTTTGTTAACTCTATTATACAACTGTAAAGAAGCTAGAAGTCAGTTGACATAAGAGTGTTTTGTGCTTTTGTATTGCAAAAATAGTTTACACCTAACTCTGCTGGTCACTGGGAACTGCACATTTGGAGGGAGAGAATTTTAATCCTTTCCATTTAAGAAATTTGTTAAGTGACTAGGCTGCAGAGCAGCAATAAGATGGTTGGCAATTTGAAAGACCAAATAAATAAAAAAAAAAAAAAAAAAAAAAGCTAACAGTTGAGACATTGAGTCTAAAAATTATCTACAGCACGTGCATAGTAAAATGTTTTTACAAATTCTCCAAAGGATTTTTAATTATTACAGATTGTATTAATTAGGTAATTATGCAATAGATAGATGGGAATGGTTCCAAAACAATTATGTATATGATATTCTGTATACAATACATGTTTGTTTGTTGTTAACTGCCTGGCCATTCCAGTCTGATAGTCAGTGGTATTGCATGGGTATAACAGTTTTAGCCATGTTATATACTTTTATAAACCCGAATACATAAGTGTGTGGTTAAATAACTTTGCAGGCTTGATACAAATTGTTAAAAAGCCAGAATATGTCATCTTTATTTAAGCAGTAATGAGCAAAGTGTGGGTCATCTGGCAAATATTAATGACCATCTGGGATGGAGTGATGGCTCAAATGATAGCTCAGTGCCACCAACTCCAACTAGTCATTAAAGGGTGGTTAAAGGGTTTTTATACCTTTGTAATGTTATACAGATAAGGAAAAGCTGGTTAGTGGTTTTCAAAAAGCATAATATATGTCTTACTAAACTTTGGGCCATATTCTCTGTTCCTCCTGTCCTATGCTGGGTGCAGAAAAGGAGTGGGAGGTGGGCCAAAGGTGACTTTAGGATATTTTTGAACCTCCTGATCAGGACTTGGTCATCATCACAACCCAGTGCACCTTTTAGCAGCTCTAAATTGCACTAATGCATAATGACCTACTACGAGCGTTTATGCTAGCCTACAATAGACAGCATACACTGTTCTCCAGAGGCATCACCTCCTGCCTTCCAGACTGCCCCGACATGCCCCTATGCCAGGAGCCTATAGGGGAGCAAACAGTCTATGTAAACAGTCTTGCATCTGAAGAAGTGAGGTTCTTACCCACGAAAGCTTATGCTCCCAATACTTCTGTTAGTCTTAAAGGTGCCACAGGACCCTCTGTTGCTTTTTACAGATTCAGACTAACATGGCTACCCCTCTGATACTTCAGTCTATGTAAAGTACTTTAAAATCAGCTGAAGCTCACTCTCCCCCCTGCCCCACCATATACACACACTGGATAGTCTCTGGGAGCAGTTTACACCCCTTTATAATCACCAAAACAGTGTATAATGCACAATCAGAGCCTTTGATATGAGGTCAGACTTGCAGCTTTACTTCCAGACTGAAGGCACAGAGAAGGCAATCACCTCCTAATCATGCTGACATGAACCTGTGCACTCAGATACCATGGTGATGGGCATGGTATAAGAACCTGAATAGAAGAGAATTGGCAGCTGTGCAGAAGACATCCCAGCTGTAAAGCACCAGGACCTAATTCTTTTTAAAATGACATCAAGTTCTTTGTCCCCAACTTTACATACTTGAGGCATAATTTTCAAAGGTGCTAAGCAGCCACCATGCCAACTGAAGTCGCTGAAATTTAAGCCTTCCAGGTATAATGTTTTTCTACCATGTACTGTTTGGGTTTTTGCTTTTATAACCTGTAGGCAACATTTATCCACTTTAGCAAATAAAATCACTCAGCAAAGATTCTAAAGCAGAACAGACACTACTAGTGATGTGCTCAGCTTTCAAAAAGTACTGTATCACAGCAAACAATGAGCATTTACCCCAAAATCAAACTGTCTCTGTAAGCAGTTAAAAAATGTGTGAGTGGGTGGAGTTAACTGACTACATAGCACTTTTCCAGCAGTAGAACTCCAAGCACTTTACATAGGAGTTAAGCATAGTTATCCCCATTTTACGGTGGGGGGAAACAAAAGCACAGAAGGCCAGTAGCAGAGCCAGGAATAGAGTTCAAATCCACTGCTCTACCCACTAGGCAATACTGCCTCCCATCACCACCACCACCGCCTGTATTAGAGCCACCTGGTGACTCCTAGTAATACAAGTGTGTGGAAACGGGCACTTATACACTGAGGAACTCAAAATTTGAGGCCATCTTTTAAAATTTGTATGCAAGTAGCTGAATGTTTGCCACTTAGTGTCCCTTGTCTAGAGGAAGCTGATAAAGAAGGGTGTACCAGAAGTTTTTGGGGGCAGGATGGGAAACTGAGAGCAGGGCCGGCTCCAGGCACCAGGCAACCAAGCACATCCTTGGGGCGGCACCTGGTAAGGGGCGGCAGGGGGAGTGCGGCGCGGCATTCCGCGAGGGGGGGCACGCCCTGGCGGCGCGGTGCTTGGCAGGGGGGGGGCCCTCCGGCGGTGCGGCATTCGGTGGGTGGCGGCGCGGGCGCGGCGCTTGGCGGGGGGCGGCGCAGGGCACAGCGCTCATGGGGGGGGGTTGGGGGGGGGTCCGGGGGGGGGGGGGTGGGGGGGGGGGGCTCAGGGGCGGCACTTTTTTTTGCTACTTGGGGCAGCAAAATGTTAGAGCTGGCCCTGCCTGAGAGGGAGGTATTAATTTGCATAGGCTGACAACAGGGTGCTGCTTGGGCTTCAGAGGAGAAGATTCAGTGCAGCAGCTCATAGAAGTGGTCCTCAGCTAGCTAGAGGGATCAAAGCCAAATTGGAAGATAAAAACATCTGGAAGAAAATGAGTTTTAATAATATACAAGTATAATAATGAAGTAAAGTTATAAAAATATTCATTGGGGAAAAACACAGACACTGAGAAAGACTGAAGAAAAGACCCAGGAAGATATACGAGGAAAAATGGAGAATATGAACGAGAAGACAAAGGAAAAGGGGGGATTCTATAATACATTTTTGGTTATCTTATAGGATATTTCCTTTATATCATATCTTGGATCTATAATTTAATAGTGGTGTAATGCAATGGCCTGTTCACATTAAGAGTAGTGGGGACTCGGGACCAGTCAACCCTGTTCCAAGTCGCAGCCTCTCTAAAAGCAAGCATGCTGGGCCATGTAGTTTCCTGAGGGATCTGGGGAACTTATAGTCCTGTGGGAGTTAGGTGGCAGTTACATGACTAGCCACCATCTATAAAGTAAGCCGAGAAGTTAAAGCGGTCCTTGTGGCTTGAGGATGAGAGGTTAGGAGATTCCATCAAGAACTCCCTGGCAGATGGCTTGAGAGAGAAATTTCCAAAAGCCTGCTGGTGGAGAAGTCCCAGCTGGGAAGGCTGCAAAGAACTGTGAAGCCCTAAAAGGGACAGCTATAAGGAAGGTGTGACGGGTTGGATCACAGAACCCCCCTTGGGAGCTGCCACCTGATGCACCAAGACTACTTCTGCCCCTGCTTTCCCTGCCAGCTCGGGACCCCAGCACCCTGTCTTGCTGAGCCAGACATGCCCGTCTGCTCCAACACAGACCCAGGGTCTGAATTACTTGCCCCAAAGCTGCAGACTTAACTGAAAGCAGCTTACAGAAGTGTTCTTGTCTTTAACACTCAGATGTCCAACTCCCAAAGGGGTTCAAACCCCAAATAAATCAGTTTTACCCTGTATATGCTTTATACAGGGTAAACTCATAAATTGTTCGCCCTCTATAACACTGATAGAGAGATATGCACAGCTGTTTGCCCCCCCCCCCCAGATATTAATACATACTCTGGGTTAATTAATAAGTAAAAAGTGATTTTATTAAATACAGAAAGTATGATTTAAGTGGTTCCAAGTATTAATAGACAGAACAAAGTGAATTACCAAGCAAAATAAAATGGAACACTCAAGTCTATGTCTAATACAGTAAGAAACTGAATACAGATAAGATCTTACCCTCAGAGATGTTTCAATACATTTCTTTCACAGACCGGATGCCTTCCTAGTCTGGGCACAATCCTTTCCCCTGGTACAGCCCTTGTTTCAGCTCGGGTGGTAGCTAAGGGATTCCTCATGATGGTTGCTCCCTTTGTTTTGTTCCACCCACTTATATATCTTTTGCATAAGGTGGGAGCTTTTGTCCCTCTGGGTTCCTCCCTCCTCCCCCCTCCTCAATGGAAAAGCACCAGGTTAAAGATGGATTCCAGTTCAGGTGACATGATCACATGTCACTGTAAGACTTCATTACCCCTTGTCAGCATATGCTGGTTAATGGGAGTCATCAAGATTCCAAACCACCATTAATGGCCCACACTTTGCATAATTAGAATAGGCCTTCAGAGTTACATTTCATATTTCTAGTTTCAGTTACAAGAGTGGTACATTTATACAAATAGGATGATCACACTCAGTAGATTATAAGCTTTGTAATGATACCTTACAAAAGACCTTTTGCATAAAGCATATTCCAGTTATATTAGCATATTTTCATAAAATCATATAGAATTCAACGTCACAGAGGGTAAAGGACTAGAAAGATTTTTCAGTCTCATGGGAAGACTATATGGATGCTGAAGCCTCTTATAAATCAAAAGAACTAATTAAGCCTGATGAAGAAGGCTAGGTTTTGAGTGTTATTTTTATGGTAACAGACCAGGCCCCAGAAGGGAAACTTAGGCAGTGAATGTGCCCTGCTGCAGGTGGTTTGGCAGTTTCAAAGGGAGGGGGGAAATCTGATTTTCATTTATTTACATTAGTGCCTACAGGCCACAACCAATAAAAGGACCTAAAAATCTTACAGATTAAATAGACATGACAGACAAGGGTGGGAAGGAGAACAGAGAGACCAATAGATGAAGTGACTTGACCAAGGACACATAGCAGGTCAGTAATTGGGGTAGGAGCAGAAGCAAGTTCTCCTGAGTCCCAGTCTACTGCCCTATGTACTAAACTACACAACCTCTCAATGCCCACGTAGCAAGCATTGTGGCCAACACCCTTCTTCAAACCATAGCCATTGGAGGGGGGGAGGGCTGTAATCATCTCCATCTTTAATATACCTGCCCCAAAATAATTATATCTCCCAGATCTGCTTGAATTTATCACCTAAATATTTGAAAGCCGCTTGGTTTGAGGAACCATGTTGAGCCCTGTGGAGTTATCCCCCCATCCTGATACTGGGCCTTCAAGCCAGCTTGACTGGCTCTTCAATGGGTTAACCCTTTTAAAAAGATTTATTCCCACCTCAGATATCAAACTAAGCCTTTACAATTTCATTTATTTTATATCTTTACCACAGCTAACACACTGTTCCTGCAATGGAATTCAGGGGATTTTTTTTTTTTTTTGTATATGAAAATGTTTTAAATAGTTCCTCCAGGGGCTTAATAAGTGGCTTTGTTCTATTCCTCACACATTGCTTCCTTCCTTGTATCACGTCTTGTCATTTGATTATAATTGCGAATGGAGGATATCCGAAAGTTGGGTTTGTTTTGAGAGCAGCTAGTGGCAAAGTGGATTAGTAGATTAGCCTATTTGGCAACCTAGATATAGCTCAGAGGGTAATGTAATAAATTTAATGTTCTCATACTAAGCTCCAAGTCCATATTGCATAATCATCACCTATTACAGGGTCTAATTTAAACTCACTTGGCAGTCTGTGTCCAAAATATGCAACACCTAAATAAATGGGGTCTTTCCAGTTAATCAGAATACTTTCTCTGTCTAGCTCACATAATGAATTGGCCACTACTCCATCACAGGAATGGCAGTCAGATGTATTCAGGCATGGGGGAGAGAATATTTTGTCTTTGCTTCTTGTCTTGCAACCACTTCCAAGTGTCTTCAGAGTAGGTAGCACAACTCCCATTGCATATGTCACAGAAGAGGGGAATTAACAAGGTGCTGGGAGGTGGGTCCCCCCCACCTTTCTTCCTCTTCTTTCAAATATCTCAAAATACTGATAGTCCCAGAATAGGTTTTTTTCTTTCTAATGCCAGTAACACAGATTCCCTAAAGAGTTTAGACAATCTTCAACATATACTTGTAAGTATCTAGATCCAGAATTCTGGATACAGTATAGCATCAATGAGGAAGTTCTGGATGGAATAATGACAACAGTAGGATGTCAGCCTGTCATATGACAAAGCCAATAAACCATAGAGTTGCCTTCTTCTTCTAAAACTGAAGCAACTTTATTAGAATAAGAAAATAGTATCATTCCTGAAGTTACTCTGAGTGTGACTGTCTGTCTGTCTCTCACTCTGCTTCACTATGGAACTTCTACCTAAGCCTTTCCCAGACCCCTCCTGCCTGACCTCCAACAGCACATACATTTCCTCACACAGCCTTATTGATGTTATGGTACCAGCTCGGCAGAGCCCGTGGTTGGAGACTTCATTCCCAAAATACAAGTGGTTAGAACAGGCCAGCAGCAGGTCAAAGCAGTCAGACAAAAAAAAAAAAAAAAAAAAAAGAGTCCTGTAACATGAGTCCTATGAATCTACAAGTTCTCAAGTATTTACTACAGGGAAAAGAAGCCTAGTTTCCTACCCAGAGCCCACCACTCCTGCTACCCAGACGATCATGGAATAGAAGGGTTCTGTTGGGCTGGCAGTTGACTGCAACATCAGGACAGAGATGTCATCTTTTCACAATGCAATTCATTAGAACTTTTAACCTAAACTTTAAACCAAACACAAACCTTGACCCAAAATTCTATCTTCTTGGCATGGCTCCCATCCCTTTCTAAATAAGAAAATAAATATCAACTTTTTAAATATCAGATGGGAGTTTTCAAACAACCAAAATCACTCAAAAAATCTGCCTCTAGTTACTTATTTTCAACACAAAATAATGGAAATAAGAAAAGCTGTATTAAGGAAGGCTACAAAGCACACAACCTTCACTCTACAAGAAGATATGAAAGGATGTTAAATGTGCTGGGGAAATATCATTGTGGTGGATAATTTGCTATAGTGCAGCTTGACCCTACTCAAAAGATATATGCTGTATAAATACCTGGGGTGGGGGGGGGGAGAGAAAGAGTGATCATAACCCTCCAGAAATTTGTTACAAGCTTCCCTAACACAAAACTTGCAAAAAGACAAGTGCCTTTAAAATGTACAGTGGGCTATAAGCTAAAAGCCACGAGACCGGTGCCAGATATGGGAGAGGTTTGAGGGTAAATGTGTAAAAGTTAAGGACCAGCAGCAATGAAAGAAGTGGTTCTTCTTTTATCTATGAGCCAAGAATGATTAGATTTCAGCAGAAACCTAGTATATCAAAAAAGAAGAGTTTTTAAATATTTTCTCTCTAATACCTTTAATATTTTCAGTAATAAATATCTGGGACTCTGTATGATTCCAAAGATTTATTTACAATGCACATAAAGGACAAATAAAGTTAACCTAGTATTGCTAATTAAAATTAGTTTGTTGGGATTTAATCAATTAGCACAGAGTTTTCAAGGCAATATTGTTCCTATTCACGCTCAGTGGAAACACTTTCAGGCAGCCCTTTATTGCAACATCTATGTTCAGATGACCTTTACTTCATAAAGCAGTGAGCTAAACATTTTATACACAGGGCAAAATCTGTTTATTGAAGGATGCCAGGGGACTGTCTTTAGGAATGTGATTTGGCCTCACTTGGGTAATTTACCAAAGACAGAAGAAAGTTACAAACCTATTTGTACCCTTCATTTGAAAGGCATGCCATTTCTTTGTAATGATCACTCATTTCAATATTCGCATTGCAAAGTTTTGCAAATAAATCTCTTTTCAGGCAGACATTATAGTGAGTGTCCTGACAAAAAACAAACAAACAAACAAAAAAAACAAAGCAAAAAACAAGCAACTCTCCCCAAGACAGATGCTTTTCCTAATTGCAAAATTTAACTTTGTGCAATTCAGACATGATTTCAGTGAATAATATTTTCCAGACAGGGCTTATTTATTAAGCAGTTTGTGGTTGGGCAGCATATTGCCAAAAATAGGAAGCACGTCTGTGTGACTACCTTCCACGTTCAGATAGCATGAAAGCATAGGGTGTTAACCCCACCCTGCTGTCTGTCTCTGTACTTCTGAGTTCCAGTAACCCTATCAGGTCCCTTGGTCATGATCCACCCTAATAGTTGTGAAAGAATGTTGAAATAGCACCTGACATTTCACCCTGAACTCCTGTAACACTTGCTGATTCATTGACCACATTGTGGGGAAAGTACATTTCCAACTAAGTACTGTATCCTTCCTGGTCAAAGGGAGGTAAAATATAGATTTCTGAACTCAACATGGAAACCCCAGCATTCTTAGCTTATTTATAAGCAAATCATTTTTCCACAATGAGTAGAGCTAACAAATCCAAAGGGAACTAAATTTGAATGGGAATTTTTTAAAAAATACCCTAACCTAAAAATAATGTCGTGTGGGCTGGTAGTATTGTACAGCTACAGCTTTGATCTGTTTTCCATTCAGATTTTTGTGGAAAACTTGGCCGATCATATGCTGATGTAGTCACCAGAAGCCTGAACTTTCCTGTAAGCTTTTTGGGGAAAAACTTCTGAACTGAAAGCCTTACATCTAGTAAGCTCAAGAAAAAGGTAGACTCACCTGCAGCCATACCAGAAAAGGCTACAATCCTGCTCTCACAAGCTAATTGACATCAGGCCAGATCAGTTCTTGAATTGGGAGACCTTTAAGGAAAACCTAGTTTGTGCTTAAAGATGTGTTATTGATGATTTGTTCTCTGAATCAGTAGTGAACATATATAGTGTTAGGAGTATGGTGCCATATTTTGGAAGAGTTGTTAAACTAAGGCTCAATCCTATGGGCACTTTTTGCCCATTAATGCCCATTTCCTGCATTCTGCCCATTTAAGTTCCCCTTGCATTTTCAACTGGATGCAGCTAAATCTTGCTTATCAAACTTAACTTCTGTCCAAATCCAAAATTCATGTAGGAACCATGATCCATTTGCTCTGAAACCCTTACCTAATTCAAGGTTTTGGATATTCTCATTCAGATAACTGGAGTTTAGCCGTATTCTTCATGGCCTTTCCTAAATTGAATTGCTACTTAGTGTTGCAGTTAATATTTAAACATTGGATACATTCCATCCCAGAGATGGCTGCATTTTGGTGGCAAGTGACTGATCCTTACATTCTGAAATTTTTCAAGATTAAGTCAGTATGTAAATAGAAAATACTGCTATTGTCACTGTAAAAGTGTCCCAACCCAAAACATATACCTCCAAGAACATTCAACAATTTTACTGAGGATATATTTATTTGTGCCCATGAGACTATGAACCTGAATTTCCTCTCACTTACTTTCACTAGTTTTACAGCAAAGTATTGTAACTACAATGATTCCATAGGTATTAATCTTGATTTACACTAGTGCAAGGGAGAGAATTAAGCCTTATTTCTCTTGTTTATAAGTATCTGTTAGGTATACTTGGAGTAAGAGAAAAAAGAAACACAGGTACATTAAAGAGATAGGAAAAACAGAATCACATCTACTAAAATATTGCAACTCTTTTCCAGATTTGTTTTTGGCTAGAAAACGTGTTCATGAACTTACTACTACTGACTTGTTATTATCTTAGCTGCTTAAATGTTTTGTAATGCAAAAACTCCACAAACTCTTCTACTTCCCCTTCCAAGCCCCCTGTAGATATTCACCTGCTTACCTATCTCTAAAACTGCATGATAGTATTACTTTATTAGGACCATAAATCTCACCCAACTTGCACTCATATTTGAAGATTTACAGAGCATATGGTTGCTAAGTCTTATTGATAATATCTTTGGCTTCAGTGTTGGAGGCTCCTAGATTCAGCATTAGTTTGCTATCTCTATAACATGGGTGCCATGCACTGGTTAGCAAAAGAGACTGTGAGTCAAGATACCTGTACTCCCAGCTCTGCTGCTGACTTGATTAAGTCAACCCAGCAGTCCTTCTGCTATTCATAATGCTTTCTCCTATATTGCATTGCATGACAAGCTCGAAGTATCCTACAATAAAAAGGTGTGTGTGTGTGTGCGCAAGAGATGCATGTTCTCTACCTGTCTTACTTCCACAAGAAGAAACATTTAATTATGATGTCACCCTGATGTCACACCTTTAAGCTCCCTAAACTGCCACAAAACTTAGATTAACAATTGATACTTTATCCATAATGACACCACACCTAGTCCTTGATCTTCATGAAATGAAAGCAAAAGCAGTATTCCGGGAAACAGTCTTTTTTTTTTTAGCAAAATGTGTTACTGCAGCAGTTTGTAGAGAGCATCACAACACACTTCTGAACTAAATGTTGCCAAACATGATTGTATTAATAAAAGAAAATCCTCCTCTCCCAAAGTAATGATTTCCCCTCCCCGCCACTGTATTTTTCAGTGACAGTGGAATGGGAGTGTTTATTCAGTAACATGCTCTAAATGACTATGGCTGGGAATACAGAAACTCCTTTTATTTGTCATATTCAGCAGCATCAGATAGGAATGATTCCCAGAATCCACTGTGAGATAAAATCATTACGTTGTGTTTCATGTAAAGCACTATCTAGCCTTTGAAGTTTCAGATCAGTGGGAAAGGACAAACATATTCAGAAATGTAGCTTTTCTATAAATTGTGAAGCTGCTTGGTTTTAGGAGCCTACACATTAAAATAAGGACATAAGAAAAACGTTACATATACTTCTTTAAACAGCATGACTTATTTTGATGACTTTGGACTAGTATCATATACAAACATTAAATGCATGATGGCCAATATTTTCCTTTTTACATTTCAGTCCTTCCGGTCAATTACACTATAATAATGAGGAATTCGGGTTTTGTTAATACAACATTACAGCTTAAATTCCTTTCATCCTAAATACATTTTTAAAAGCCAAAAAGAGTTGATCCAAAAGGAAACTACCTCCTGCAATGGGCTGAGGAACCTGAGGTTGATGGGTGTAATCCTGGTCCCACTGAAGTCAATTGCAAAACTCCCACTGCCTTCAATGGAGCCAGTATTTCATCCAATGAAAGCTGAAGACATTTAGGGTCATTTTCAATGAGACCTGGGCACCTAACATTCTTAAGCTCCTTTCAAAATTCCAGCAACAGCACCTAGTAAGAAGCACTTGGCAGAAAAATAGGGTTAAGAATTTTTTTAAAAACTTATTTCTAAGTTATTTTAAAATGCATTCACTCTAAGTGTAGAAATTAATGTAGGGTGACTGAATATATTGATAATCTCCTCACTTGCCTTGTGAAAGTAAAAGTCTCATGTATTTCCAAAACAATCCCTCAAAAGTCTTTCAGAAGGATATTAAGACCAGCATTTGCTAACGTGGCTGCATAAAGGGACTCCTAAATCCATATTTAGGCACCCATGTACATTTCAGCTGATTTTCAGAATTGCTGGGGAACCTGCAGCTCTCATTGATTTCAATTAGTGCTGGCTGAGGAAAGGAAGCAGAGAGCCTGGGTATTTTCACAAAATTGCTCCCTTCAAACTATCCTGGCTGCTACTGTTGTTCTTATGAAGAGGTGAAGGGAAGGTCACTGGCTCCCATCCAGGCTGGTTCTGGCTGCTTTGTGGAAGGAGTCTGCTCCCTCCCAGTACTGCTACTGCTCCCCATGTGGCGGAAACCTCATTTACCCCCTTACAAAATGTTTTTAATGTTCACATTACTGTGTTTCCTGGTGGATAAGGTTTCCCGACCTGTTCTGAAGAAAAAGGAAGTCAGAACGTTTGGAGAAACATCTGAATTACAAGGGGCTTGTCTGACCCAAACCTCTAAAGCCTCTGATGTTCATCTATCACAATTCTAGACTGCATGTTTGTAGATCTCCAGGTATTAATCCCATTTGGAATACTTAGAAATGGTCCCCAAGACGAGAACCTCTGGATCCAAAATCTGGATTTTGGACCCCTTCCCACAAGTCTGGAATACACCTCTATCCCGATATAACGCGACCCGATATAACACGAATTTGGATATAACGTGGTAAGGCAGTGCTCAGGCTGCGCACTCCGGCGGATCAAAGCAAGTTTGATATAACACGGTTTCACCTATAAAGCTGTAAGATTTCTTGGCTCCCGAGGATAGCGTTATATTGGGGTAGAGGTGTATTTGAATCAAAGCTGTTGGTTAAGCCATTACAGTCAGTGTCATCCTCCCCCCATCAAAGTTCAAATAAATTTATAGCTGGGATTTCTAGGTATGGGACCCCAGTAAGACAGAGTAGTAATCTTTGTGATTAAGCCAATAATTAAACATGTAGTGCATTTTAATTTTAAGTAGTTATGGGGAAAGATTCAGAAGTTCATTTCTAAAATGTACCTAAAACGTTAGCGTTTAGATGCTTATCTACAGGTCATCTGAACTAGCCACCCAAAATTTCTGTAACTGTAAAAGTGGGCTAGAATTCTTTCAAGGGAAAAAAAAAGGTATTTTATGGAGGATGAGATTGTCAGTATATCTTGCTTTCTGTCGGGTTGGAAATATTACAAGAGTAGCCTCCTGCAGTATTTTTGGAAATTCTGGTTAGATCTAGAACCAGGAAACATGACAGGGTGTGAAGCTGACAAATATTTTTTGGGGAAAAAAGATCAGAAATGTACACCTAAAAAAAGCTTTGGTTCAAGTTCAAGTACAAATTGAGACAACAGGTAAAATTTTCAGAAGTGCCTAGAGTGGGTTAGGGACATAAATTCCAAAGCCTATGAGACTTGGGCTCCTGTGTGCCTAAATCACTTTTGAAAATGTTAGCCATTATCCAAAGAATCTGCATAGTCTTACATTTACTGCATAAGTAGTATTTTTCACTTTCCTACCTTGCCATGTTTCCCAGTTCTTGATGTGTCCAGAATTGCCAAAAATATTATACTTCTAACAATATCACCATCATTAATTTTGGGTCATTCTGTCTTTATGTTCACATGTTACCATGACCATGGTATCTTATACACATTCTTCTGTTCTATAAGGTACATTTTGTAGAATTTAGCCTTTGCAATTTTCTAGTTGTTTGTTTTTAAGGGCTTGCAATTTTAACCACAAAATTCATGGAGAAATCAGGCAGAGAATCAAGAAGCAAACAGGTTTATTAATTTGGTAAGTGAAAATCTATACCCCTCACTGACTGAGAAGGGGATTGAATCAACTCAAAAAAAGAAAAAGAAAAAAAACCCACTAGGATGAAATAAAAGTGGAGCATGCTCAATTTACAGCATCACTCTGACCATGGTATCATGAGATAGAATCATATTGCTTAAAATGATTGAGGTGTGTTGGAAAAAGGTACATACTCAACATAATCTTAAAGTTATAATCCTCTGATCAGTGCATCTGGAAAATAACAGTCAAGCTGATTAAACTGAACTTTGTCTGGATCATGCAATTTTTACATGGCTCTGTCAAATGTCAGGCCTGCCTCTCACCAATTTCAGAAATGTTGCACCATGATTTCAAGCACTGAATCATTCTCCCCTGTGCCAACCATCTGTTTTATCTGCCCCCTCAGTGTCTGAAATTAGATGATGGAGGGCAGGGCAGGCTTTCTAGAGCAGCCATTAATGTTGGTGGAGGAGGGGGCTCTGGTGGCAGATTTTCCATTTGAAATCATGGACTGTTAAAACTGGCAAGGAAAGGATTATAGAGGAGTTAAAAGAAAAATAATGCGAGGAAGAAGAAATAATAAGGGAGGAGGGAGAGGAACAAAATGGAAGAGAGCAAAAGACTGGGAGAAAAAGAGAAGAAAAAAAGGACAGGATGAGAAAAAAGGAACATGGGAAAGCGGTGAAGGAGGAAGTAGGGTGTGAAAAGGATAAGGAAGAAAAAACAAATTAAAGAGATGGCAGGGGGATGTGAAAGATGAGCCATACTCTTGCTTTATATGTCATACCATGTGTGTTGCACAACATAGGGATTGTTATATGTCTTTTTTCACTGGTCTATTATTCTAGAAATGCATACACATGATGCTCCTTAACGTAAAAAGGAATTATGAAATATATGAATCAAAGACAAATTAGATAACTTATCATCTCTCTTAGATACTTATGTTGTACCCATCACCTTAATATTTGAGTGTCTCACAATCTTTAATCTACTTATGCTCACAAATCTATAAGGTAGGGAAGTGCTATTATCCGTGTTTTCAGAGAGGATAAGTGACTTGCCCAAGGTCATGCAAGGAACATGTGGCAGAGCAGGGAACTCAGGTCTCCCAGATTCCAGGCTAGGGCCCAACCCAATGGACCATCCCTCCTCTCCATCTGCTATACTTACGTATAGCTGGGAAAAATAACACATTTTTTCAGTATGTGGCAAATTTTGGAAAGTAAAAAAAATAGCTTTGGTCGGACTGAAAATGAAAATTTTCAAAAGGTTTTGGCAAATTGAAAAGTAAAAAAACATTGTTTGGACTGAATGAAATGCTTTGTTTTGATTTTGACCTGTTTGCGTGTTTTTGAATTTTTTATTATATTTAAATAAAAAAATCAAAATGTTTCATTTAAAAATGTCAAAGGGAGACATTTTGACTTTCAGACTTCTTTTTTTTGGGGGGGGGGAGGGAGAAGGACGGGGTCGAAAAATTTGGCCAAACTAACACAAATTTGCAAAGTGATTGGTGTTCTTGATTTTGGATTTTTTTGCCCCCCCGACCTCCAAAGTTTTAACTGAAAAATTTCACCCAAATCAAATTTACAGCGTTCTTAGGTAGTAGAATATAGGATGTGCTGATTTCATCTTCAACATCCTTATTTACTGTTAAAGATTTTCATGTCTTCAGAAAAACGTTTGCATTTTTAAATTTATCAAAAGGTTTAGATATGAAACAGTTTAGAAAAAGAAAGAAAAAATATAAACACCTCTTTCCTCCCTAACTACTGAAAAGCTGAGACTAGTCTGTACATCCAAAAGACCACTATCCAGAAATAACTCATTATTAACTGCTGTAATTATCAACTCTTCTGGACTTTTTGGTTTGTGGTTAGTCAGATTATTTGATATTCAACTAATGTAAGATTGTAGTGCTTACTGTTATAAGGAAGCAGTCATACAAACCCCGATGCCAACTCTGTCCACATATCTATTCAAGTGACATCATCATAGGACCTAATCACATCAGCCATACCATCAGGGGCTCGTTCACCTGCACATCTACCAATGTGATATATGCCATCATGTGCCAGCAATGCCCCTCTGCCATGTACGTTGGCCAAACCGGACAGTCTCTACGCAAAAGAATTAATGGACACAAATCTGACATCAGGAATCAAAATACTCAAAAACCAGTGGGAGAACACTTTAACCTGTCTGGTCATTCAGTGACAGACCTGCGGGTGGCTATATTACAACAGAAAAACTTCAAAAACAGACTCCAACGAGAGACCGCTGAGCTAGAATTGATATGCAAACTAGACACAATCAACTCCGGTTTGAATAAGGACTGGGAATGGCTGAGCCATTACAAACATTGATTCTATCTCCCCTTGTAAGTATGCTCACACTTCTTATCAAACTGTCTGTACTGGGCTATCTTGATTATCACTTCAAAAGTTTTTTTCTCTTAATTAATTGGCCTCTCAGAGTTGGTAAGACAACTCCCACCTGTTTATGCTCTCTGTATGTGTGTGTATATATGTATCTCCTCAATATATGTTCCATTCTATATGCATCCGAAGAAGTGGGCTGTAGTCCACGAAAGCTTATGCTCTAATAAATTTGTTAGTCTCTAAGGTGCCACAAGTACTCCTGTTCTTCTTTTTGCGGATACAGACTAACACGGCTGCTACTCTGAAACTAGTCATTGAGTTGTATTGCCTGGCCTAGCATAGGAGTTCTGGTTTAGCTGAATACAAATACGTTATTGACTTTCTCAGAAATCTAGGATTAATACCGCATACACATCAATGGCCTTTCTGTAATACTACAGCTACTGCATGAAGTATATTGATGGGTTCATATTCTATGTCTAATACTATCTTCAAAAAATGTGTTAAGGGAGTTGAATGCTTATTTTGTCAGGTGGATGGGGCATTTTTTTTTTCATAAAGTTTGTTTAAAATCAGGGATATCTAATAATAAAGATATTCCATAGCATATATGATCAGAGAACTGAAAACTACATGGAAAACCTGAGAAGAAAAAACCCCGAAACTCTCAGGCTCTGGATGGACACAGTGAGACAATTTGCTAGCCTTTCAGCTCTGTAGATCTGGCTCATTTAAGTCACACAAGTTAATATTAGACATACAGTCCTGGAGCCTCAAAATACCTTCGGTCTTACAGGCACATTTTTTGCTCTGTCCTAGAGAGTGATTTGATTGAGTAACATTGAGAGACTGTAAACGCAAACACACCAAATCTCTTCCTGAGAGGTAGGCACTGAAGGCATTCAGACTGCAGTGGACCAAATTTTTAGATGATCCTTGACCTATCCTCTAATTTTGCATCCACAGCTTTGCACCTGCAGTTAATGATAAGCATACAACTGTGGGCACATGCAGCTGTGTGTTTACAGATCTCGTTGTCTGACTGTACCAGCAAATTAAACAGCAATGGTAGATGTCTAGCTGCTATCAAGTGCACCCTCACTAGAATTCAAGGGCAATATTAGAGTCCTTTTCAAATAAAATGGACCCAGTATCTGAACAAACTTACCAATACACTTCCTGCAGTATAAAGTTTAATAAGGCATTCACAAGTTAGGTTGGTTGGAGAGAAGATTGCAGCATTTACTGTTAACTGTACTAACACCCAAAAACAAACTTTCAAGTGATTCATGAGAATTTCTACATGTATTTTTTTTCACTCATATGTAATTGATGGATGGTAAGACAACTAACCAATTAACAGCATCTCCCTTTTACTCGGGGTATATTGTACTATCTACCTTGTCCAGGGAGCTCAATACATGCAAGTACTTGTCCTTCCTGCACAAGGGACACATCTCGCTCTTCAGAGGCAATGCAGCTGGCTTATTTAAAACTGTACTATTTTAAAACTGATGGACATGTGATCAGTCCTTTTAACTGCTCAAATGCCTGTTGATGTCTGTCTCCCCAATGCCAGGCAATGTCATTTTCCTGCAGTTCCCCTGAAGGCTTATTGACCATAGGCAGAATGAAATTTGCCCATTAGTTCCCATCTCTGTAGATCTCTGCAGATTTGTTTTACATTGTGAAGTCATCACTTTGACACTTGTTTTTATTTTATCAGAGCTATTAAGGAAACCATCTTTGTTCAGTGTTATAGGTTCAATAGAGATAACTCATAACAAATTTTCTTCTTTTTCATGTTTACTGCAAGTTGATTTTTTTTCTTGCTCTTACAACACTAGCCTAAGTCCTTCATTGCTCTCATAAAGGGGGAGCCAGCCCACAGACGAGTTCCCCCAAAACATAGGGGCAGCAGAGCACCAGCAGGAAAGGAAGGAGATGCCCAATCAGGTCTTCCCTGCAACTCCGATCACTTTTGCTTGCTCATTTATGGACACGGGGGATTTCATCAGATTCAGCTTTCTTCAGTTTGAACTATGAACAGTCATTCCTGTTTTCTAATTGGCTGGTTTCCCCTCATTACCCTACCTCATCCTCGCTGTCCCTGCTCTGCCAGCCTCATTCCTTCTGACCTCCATGTCCCTCTCCAACCTTCCCTTGCTTCTTTCCCTCAACAGTCACAAAAACATGGAATCAACATTTGATATGGCAGTTATCACCCTGGTCACTCTGCATGTTGTATCCCACCCCCCTTTTGCTACTCTTTTTCTATTTATAAGTTTATAAAATTTTCAGGGCTGAGAGTATGACGTTTTATATGTTAGTGCAGCATCCAGGACAATGACCCCAGATGAGGTCACTAAGATAGGGTATAGAGAGAGAAAAGGAAGGGAACAAGGCCTGACCATTATGGGACCCCATCAGAGAGATGAATAGGGATGACGAAGACTCACCAATGAAGAAATTGAAGAGTTGGTTAGAGACATAAGACCACTAAGAGAGTAAGTGCTAAGGGAAGGGTAGGCTCTCCAGGAAGAGGGAGTGATCAACACTACTGAAAGCAGTGGAAAGACTGAGGAGGATGGCATAAAGACACAGAGATGTGG
This sequence comes from Trachemys scripta elegans, assembly GCF_013100865.1. NCBI lineage: Eukaryota > Metazoa > Chordata > Testudines > Emydidae > Trachemys > Trachemys scripta. The sequence goes on from NC_048308.1 coordinate 22,678,197, forward strand.
TCAATTAAACAGTTCACCAAATTTGCATGTTTGAGCTTTAAGTGAGTGGCATGCATCATCTGGTTCATATGAATAAAAAATAAATGTCTCAAACAGAGATGGGTCAAATAACACATTAAGTGATTTGTAGGTATTTTTGTGAATAAAAGCAATGGGTTTGCTCCAGTGTCACTTATAGGGTCATTTTATATTTTGCTCACGTGACTTATTTATGAATATGTTTACAAATCCTGACAGTTTTGCAAAGGGTGGATAGGCTGAAAATTAATATAAAAAGTGGGTTATTCATAATTTGATGTTTCCTTTAAAAAAAAAGTTAGTTTTGCAATCAAGGAGCAGAACAATATCACATACAAGGATCAGCAAAAGCTATAATTGAAGTGAATTGTTTGCAAATAAGCAATCTATAAAATGAAAAGTATTCATATATGTTATTCAGGAACTTATTGCAGAAAACAAATATCTCAGTGGAAATCAGGATGAGGATTCATAAACAGAAAAAGAACTACATTAACTTATCTCATCCTTCTAAGAAGAGAAAACAACCTACAATCCACCAGAACACACAAAAAATCATCTGGCAAATGAGAGACAATGCCTGAATTATTTTAAAAAGTCATCCACTGAAGAAATTTTCAAATATTAGAAACTGTTTGGAACTTTGGGGAAATTTTGTTCTGGCCTTAGACCAATTTCTAATGCTAATCAATGGCCATAACTAAACAAGGCTGATGTAAAAAATTCTAGAGAGTCAGATATGAAAACTTTTCCACAAAGGCACTAAAGGGACCCTTACAATTTGGTATTTTTCAAGTTATAATAGAATAAAACAAATCTAGGCTAAATTCTTGCCTGGTTTGCACCCTGTGCAATCTCAGTTGGGTTAACTGAAGGTAGGATTTTGGCCTTTAGAGTGAAACTGTCCATGTTTGTCTCTGATAAAACCAAAAGGTTTGCAATTACGAAGCACTGAAAAGCCTAAATCTTCCTTTAATGCTTTACTAGCATCTCACTAATAGGCCCATGGGGTGCAGTCAGTCAATAATAACCCAATAAAATCAATAACGATAAACAAGAGTCAGTGTTCTAATAAAAATAGAATTTTTTTTAAATCCAAACCAGCTGTTTCAGTGTTATATAAAAATACAGGCCCAGCAACTTCTAAGTATGACAGTCAGGCTTCTAACTGCTCATGCAGTTTCTATGGATGAAAGTAAATAGTCACAGTAGTTTTACATTGCTGAGGTCAATAAATGTGTGTATTGCTATATTTGTGCTGCAATTTTATAGAGACTCAAAGTATTTTTTACATGTTTACTTGGTAGATTTTATTTTAACATAAAAATCTAGCAGGTTTTTCTCTGTTATCTTCCAAGCACAAAAAGGAATAACATAAGACACTGAACACTGACCCACTTTTCCTTGAACCTTGAGACATTTTTCTCAACCCTGGGATGCTGTTCCAGGAAGAAAGACTGCTGGGAAGAGATGGAGTCCACCTCACCAAGAAGGGGAAGAGCATCTTTGTGCACCGACTCACCAACTTAGTGAGGAGGGCTTTCGATTAGGTTCAAAGGGGGCAGATGACAAAAATCCACAGGTTAGCATAGTAAAAGGTGACCTTAATAGAGTGCTAGATATTGGGATAGGGGACATGGAAAATTATAATAGAGTCATAGGAGCAATAAGAGGGAAATCAGTGGGGGAATGTGCTCAACATCGTAGATGTCTATACACAAATGCAAGAAGTATGGGGAATAAACAGGAAGAACTGGATGCATTAGTCCATAAGCTAAATTAGGATTCAACTGGCATCACAGAAGTCTCATAACCGGAATATTGGTAGAGAGATGTATAGCTTTTTTCAGGCAGGACAGGAAGTATAAAAAGGGAGACTATACTTCAAGAATATATACTTTTGTTCTGAAGTCCAGAAGTAGGTGAGAGGCAGACCTGTTGAAACTCTCTGGGTAAAGATACAAGGGGTTAAAAAAAAGGGAGGGGGTGAAATAGGGGTTGATTACATACCACGAAAGCAGGAAGAGGAGGTGGATGGGGGCATTTCTAGGATAAACAACAAATATCCAAAATACAAGACCTGGCAGTAATGGGGGACTAACTACTGAGACATCTGTTGGAAAAGTAATATGGCAAAACACAACATTTCCAATAAGTTCTTGGAATGTATTGGGGACAACTTTTGTGTTTCAGAAAGTGGAGGAAGTAACCAGGGGAAAAGCCATTTTAGACTTGATTCTGACCAACAGGCAGGAATTGGTAGCAAATCTGAAGGTGGAAGACAATGCTGGTAACAATCTAAGGAAAGGAAGGAGTGAGAGCAGCAGAATAAGGACCATGGACTTTAAAAAAAGCAGACTTTAACCAACTCAGAGAACTCGTATGTAAGATAGGAAGCTAATCTAAGTGATAAAGGAGGTCAGGACAGCTGACAGTTTCTCAAGGAGACAATATTAAAGGCACAATTACAAACTAATCTGATGTGACGGAAAAATAGGAAGACTAGCAAGAGGCCATCATGAGCTCTTTAATTATGTGAAAATCAAAAAGGAATCCTACCAAAAAAAAAAAAGTAGAGAAAAGATACTGGAACAAATTATTAATTACAAGTTGTAAGCACCTGGAAAATAATAGGATTATAAGGAATAACCAGTATGGATTTCTCAAGAACAAATCATGCCAACCCAACTTAATTTCCTTCTTTGACAGGGTTACTGGACTAGTGATAAGGAGGGAAGCATTAAATGTGAGATAGCTTGATTTTAGTAAGGCTTTTGACACAGTCCCACATGAGATTCTCCTATGGTTTAGATGAAATTACTATAAGGTGGGTGGACAACTGGTTGAAGGACCATACTCAAAGAGTAGTTATCAATGGTTCCCTGTCAAACTGGGAAGGTATATCTAATGGGATCCTGCAGGAGACAGTCTTGGATCTAGTACTATTCAATATGTACATTCATGACTTGGATAATGTAGTGGAGTGTATGCTTATAAAATTTGCAGATGACACCAAGCTAGGAGGGTTTGCAAGCACTATGAAGGACAGAATTAGAATTCAAAACAAACTTGACAAATTAGACAACTGGTCTGAATTCAACAAGAGGAAATTAAATAAGGACAAGTACAAAATGCTTCACTGAGGAAGAAAAAAAATCAAAGGCACAACTACAAAATGGGGAGTAACTGGCTAGGGAATAGCATTGCTGAAAGGAATCTGGGTTTTTATAGTGGATCACAAATTGAACATGGCTCAACAATGTAATGCAGTTGCAAAAAAGGCTCATATCATTCTGAGGTGTACGGACAAGAATGTGAAATGTAAGCCAGGGGAAGTAATTGTCCTGATCTACTTGGCACTCATGAGACCTCAGCTGGAGCACTATGTCCAATTCAGAGCACCAGGCTTGAAAAAAGATGTGGACAAATCAGTGAGAATCCAGAAGAGAGCAACAAAAGTGAGAAAAGGTAAGGTTAAAAATGAGGAAAGGTTAAAAAACCTTGGCATGTTTAGCCTTGAAAAAAACAAGACTGAGTGGGGACGTGATGATAGTCTTCAAATATGTTAAGGGCTGTTATAAAAAGAGACGATGATCGGTTGTTCTCCATGTCCTTGAAGATAGGACAAGAAGTAAACAGCTTAATTTGCAGAATAAGAAATTTAGGTTACGTATCAGGAAAAACGTTCTAACTATAAGGGCAGTTAAGTACTGTAATAAGCTTCCAAGGGAGGTTATGGAATACCCATCATTGGAGGTTTCTAAGAATAGGTTGGACTAACACCTGTCAGGTGTGATCTAGGTTTACTTGGTCCTGCCTCAGTGCAGGGGGCTGGACTTGATTTCTGAAGATCCCTTCCAGCCCTAAATGTCTATGATTATCAGGGCTTGATTTTACCATTTCCTGTGCAGCCACCCAGAAAGTGAGGCCCCCTCTTTCTCTCACCTCTTAAATGGATATGTGCTGTATAAAAGTACCTGGATACCCAATCTGGGCACCAAGAAGCAGGGGAAGAGCAAGATCTGAGCACTTAGGGTGAAATCCAGACACTATTAAAATTAACAGGAGTTTTGCTATTGATTTCAATAGGGCCAGGACTTTGCCCTCGATGTCCACCCTGTAAACAACTGGGGAGGGATGTGCCGGATTCAAAGAGCAAGTATTGTGCACCCCCAAGAAAGGTGATATAATTACTCCCCACTCCCTGGCCCATTCCTATCAAGTGTTTCTCTTGGGCTACTATGCACCAACCTCTAACTCAGGGCTCAGACTAAAAGTTCAATGTAACCCTTTAAAAATAATCAATCATTTTTATTTTTTGCCCAAGAACATTAAAATACCTTACAAACTTGAATTAGAATGCAACATACTTTGGTCAGAGTATGATCCCCATTTTACAGATGGCAAACCAAGGCACAAAAGACTTATTTAAAGGCCTGAACCAGGAGTTCTCAGCTTCTTGCTCTGTCCAGGGGACCCTCATTTCCTGACCACGAGTGGATCAAAATATTCAGGACCAAGAACGGATGATTCAGGCATAAAGGAGCAGGATCAGAGCTGTCCCTAGGTGTTTTGCCACCCAGGGCAGAACATGTTTTTTGCGCCCTTCGAGTAGCTCAGCAAAAAAATTAACAACCACCCGCAATCCGACCTTGACCCTTCCCCACTGAGCAACAAAACAATTTAGTACCTCTGGAAGTTGGCACGCAGGGTGACTGCCCTGATTGCCTATTCCTAAGGCCAGCCTTGACCAGGAATGAGCATATTATGATTGTGACCTCAAGCTGAGGTGTACCTGCTACCACAGATTTCAGGATCAGCGTAAAGCAGTATCCACAAAGTTCTAGTGTACTCTTGTGAAAAGACTTTTTGTATCACTCCAGGTATGTCATGTAGTAAGTGAAAGAATCCACATACAGAACTGGTACACAGTAGTAACAATGTGAGAGGAGTAAGGCAATAGGGGGAACAACAAGTTTCCCCTACACATAATGCATACTAACTAATTCAGAAACATGGCAGTGAATGCTTGCAGGTAGCCAATTTAGCCCATTGCAAACCATTGCCCCTCAAATTATAATATGGTGCGGGTGTGCAGACATGGGTTGGCACTTATAGGCAGCAAACCCTCTGGCTGAAGAGAAATTGTGCAGAACAGTGGACGAGTAAAAGTTGTGAAGTAACTGGCAGCTAGCCTGGATGCACCCACCTTTTCCTGCTGTGCAGCTATAAAATATTATATCCCTGCATTTGAATTTTGTAAAGGGGAAGTGCATCCAGGTACTGAAGGTTCATCTAGCTTTAGTCTCTGCAAAATGGCCTCTGTGACCTGGAATTGCTGCAGAGTTACACTATTTTGGAATCTTGAAATCTGAGTAACAGATTGGGAATTATGTGGCTGTTGAAGATTGGTTTCAACTTCTGCTGCTGGCAAAAATGACACTAAGAAATGGTACTTGAATATAATGCATTACTTTATATAAGTGGAGAACATTACATTAGCAACTACTGAGAATCCAGAGCTTATAGTTTTGATCATTGTAGAGTTGCACACAGTTTGAAGATTATTATATTACCACAGAGACAAAAAGTTTTGGGTACAAGTTTGTGTGAGAGGGCTATGAACATCCAATCAGGAAGAGCGGCTCAGATATGTGCCTGTGAAATGAATAATGCCGATGTCTGTTATAAATCCCTAACATAGCTCATGAGATCAATTAAGACGTTCAAGCAGCTACAAAATGGATGATTGAGGCAAATGGGAACATCAGGATGACCATATGGCAAGGGGAAGCTAGAACTGTTTGGACATAAAATGAGCGCCATCAGAATTCCACCAACAATTGTGCACAAAACAGCGAGGAGATAGAAAGTATGATAGCCAAGAAAAACACAGGAAAGAGAACAGAACAGCATGGGAATTGATAAGTGTGTGAGCAAGTCAATAAGCATGTAGTATTAGAGAAGTGTGAGGTCCTTTATTCCTGTATCCATACTCCCCTATGGTCTTATCTCTGATATGTTTGTCTCTTAAGAAATGACATTGGTGGACATTTTGAAGCATTGCAGAAGTTTAGACATACAATCCCCATTGACGTTGATGGGAATTGTGTCCCCCAACTCCTGTACACTCCTTGGAAAATGTACCCTCTTAATGTTTAAAATGATTATTTCTAAAATAAGACCATCAGTAACAAACAGCAGTAGGCTTCTTTCCACTGACTTGCAGTGATGGCACAAATTAACAGCCTGGCCCTTGTAAAATCTCAGACAGTTTCACTCAAGATTGCCCATTGGGCTGTATTACTGCAAGCCATCATCTCTGCTGGAAACAATTGCCTATGGACAACTTACTTCACATGGAGTTGTGTTATTATAAGGTGACAACTGCACCATTAACTCACATCACCACCGTACTAAGGTTAAAAGACTTTTATTTACTAAGGTTAGTCAAGCTGCTGAACTGTGATGGGCAATTTAGCTTAACCTTTCACAACAGTTCTAAATCTATATTTACTAATGAAACTAGAACATGTTGGACCCCCACACATATTTTGAATACTTGATTATGAAAGTTGAAATACACCATTTTAGCACTGAACTCATGTTTCTCAAACGCCACCATTACTTTTCTACAGAAATTCTGAAACCTAAATTGCAATGTTTAAAATAACAGTACTGCCTTAAAACAAAATTTATTCTTACTACATCGAATACTGGAAATACTGAGATCAAATTAAGGCTGGATCGAATCATACCGCTCACAGAATTCTTCCTAATTACTCATATAAGCTCATGTTTAATAATAATTAATTCTCATATAATGTTTTTTATCTGCAATACTTTGGAAAGGTGAGTAAGCACTATTTTACAGATGGGGAAAACAGATATATAAATTTAAGTGATTTACATAAGATCAAGTCAATTCTAGGCCTAGAAATATATCTTGGGGCCAAGTTTTCAAAAGTGACTGGTGATTTTATGTACCATATTCTTTTGAGTATCCAATTTAAGGAAATGTAAAGGGATTTGCTGAAAATAATAAAAAAAAAAAAGATTCAGGAATCCCAAGCCAGACTTCATCTTACATTACAGACTAAGGCTTCCCCTCTATAGAAGCTACCACATGCATCATTGAGTTCTTGTCAGCAGTGCATCATAAGAAATAGATTCTGATTGAGGAACTCAGCCCACAAATGAGAATGGGGCATGTGGCATCCAAACTACAACTCCTAGGAAGCATCACGGCAGTATTAACTCAAATATTTTGACTGAAAATATATATATTTTTAAAAGTAGTTATCGGGTGTTTACCTTGTGGATGCAAATTCAACTTTTTCCACCAAAAGCAGATAATTTCCATGGGGGAAAAAAAAAAACCTATTTTGTCAAAACCATAATTTACCATCAAAAACAGTTTTGATAGAAAATTTTTGACCAGCCTATTTTACTCATCTAATGCAAGGTACAAAACTTTGTCCAGAGGTAGGGGGAGCAAGTATTGTTGCCTCCTGTTTGAGCATTTGTACCTACTAGACCTGAAACTTCGCTGGGGGAAGATGAAATTGTGAAGAGAAAGGGAAGTACTAATAGATATAAAAAAAATTATATGAACTGACCCAATGTACAAACTTTGCACAAAATATTGTTCACTTATTGATAAATGTATTACTTTTTTCTACCTCATATGCCTATTCTTTTCTAAACAATGAGAGTTAGAAGTTTTGGTTTTGGCATCAGTGGAGTACTTATGGAGTAAAATATCATTCATGAGTAAGGGCATCAGAATCTGGCCTCTCTTTTATTTTCATCTCGGCATGTAAGCTACTGGCAGCAGCAATAGTGATGAGGAATTGTGTAGTTTATGTATACAGAGGACTGTGCAAACCTTAACTTGATTTTTGATTCTCATTCAGGCCATGTCTACACTTACCGGAGATCGACGCTGCTGCAATCGATGCAGCAGGGGTTGATTTAGTGGGTGTAGTGAAGACCCGCTAAATCGACCGCAGAGTGCCCTCCTGTCGACTCTGGTACTCCACCAGAACAAGAAGATTAAGGTAAATCGATGGAAGACCGTCTCCCATCAACGCAGCATGGTGTAGACACCGCAGTACGTTGACCTAAACTGGAGTAGCATAATTTAGGTGGATTTACCATGGTAGTGTAGACAAGGCCTCAGAGTTTTACTTTGCATTTCTGGTTTCAACAAACCCCAAACTCAAATCAAAATCCATTCACAACTGCTATGAGGTCACTTCCTTTTCCATTGAAACCATGCAAAATTATTAATTTTCCACTCATTTAGATGTAAAGCCATCAATCAAGTCAGTTTTGCTCTGGATCTGTGTCTGTTATCATAGAAAATTCACAAAACATCACTACACTTTTGATTAATCTGGGCTGATTATCAAGTTTGTACAAAAACACCAAGCCAGGCACGTTTCCTGTAGTTTATGGTTCTATTACAAAACAGTTTTCAAAACTCTAGGAGAAATACCCTAATACAAGAACGTTTTCTGTGCTAGCTGTCTGACTAGAGGGGCTGACCTATTGAACATTCAGTGAAAGACCTCACTAATTCTGGTTTTAAACTTCACAAAGTGAAAAAGATAGTGTGCTACTGTTTGTATCAGGATATAAAGTCACAATGGATTGCATTGCCAGAGCAGATTAAAGGGGGTGAACGCAGCCACACAGTCACAGTGCATTGTGGAATTTAAAACTGGATGTATAATACATATTTGGTACTTATAGCCTACAAGCTAAATTCATTAGTCCTTATAAGGGAAAAACTCCTATTAAGTGAGAATAAAGACTGCAGGACTTGGTCCTCTGTGTTAGTGTGAAGGGACTGGTAAGAGCTCAAGTTCTTGTAGCTACCTCTGTGATTGACTTGAGTGGAAAGCACTGATGGCAGCTTTCAGATTGTAACAAGACCTAGTCTCATGGACAGAAAAAGTGCTAAATTTCTGCCTCTAGTGGAGGGAGAAGCAAATAAGTGGGGAAAAAAGCATCCTCTGTATGATTGCCAAGAATTCCCACAAAAATAAACAGTCTGGTGGTTATGTTCTTAACAGCTGTGTTAATGGGGTTAAAGAAGGCTTAAAAAAACCCCTGTCTTTTTATTCAAGATTCGTTTTTACAAAACAGATACAGTACAAGTTTTGCTTTTAAACACAGCATGACACTTACAGAGTTCACCACCCGACACTTGGAGAAATGTGCCGTTCTTGTGGTGATCTTAATTCTTGCAAGAGCACTGGAGGGTCTGATTTGTCCCATGTGACTTGTCTCAAGTGTATCAGAACGACACTAGCTAGAGGCAGGAGGCTTATAGCTAGAGCTATGGAAAACCTCTAAATAGCATTTTATAAAGATACTATCCAAGCAAAGGATTGCACACACAAAAGAAAAAATACACCACCAGCCATCTCTCGTTTTGCTGAGAACCTAAGAATGGCCATACTGGGTCAGACCAATGGTCCATCTAGCCCAGTATCTCATCTTCAGACAGTAGTCAATGCCTGGTGCTTTGGGGCACTGAACAGAACAGGATAATTTATTGAGCGATCCATCCCCTGGTGCCCAATCCCAGCTTCTGGCAGTCAGAGGTTTAGGGACAACCAGAACATGGGGTCGTGTCCCTGACCATCTTGGCCAATAGCTAAGGCTGCATGTCTGTCATGGAGGTCACGGATTCCGTGACTTTATGTGACCTCCAGGACTTTTGCAGTGGCCGGGTAGCCCCTTGGCCAGCAGCAGCAGTTTGAGTATGTGGGAGGGGGCTCAGGGCTGGGGCAGTGGGTTGGGGTGCATGGCGGTGCTTACCTGGAGGGGGCTCCCCGGCTTCCACCGGCATATCCCTGCAGTTCCTAGGTGGAGGGGCCAGGTGGTTCTGCATGCTGCCCACGTCCGCAGCTCCCATTCCTGGCCAATGACCAGAGCCAGTGCTTGTGATGGGAGCAGCACACAGAGCCCCCATGGCCACCTCTCCCCCTAGGAGCTGAAGGGACATGTCGGTCGGAGACATGTAAGGAGCCTGCCAGGCCCGCCAACTCTCCCCGCCCACCCAGGACCAGCATGGATCCCAGGCCACACGCTGCCACCCGACCCCCTCTCCCAGTACTATCAGGGGTCCAGATCACACGCCACTCCTCCCCCACTCCAGCACCCCTGGCCCCCCAGCCCAAGTTTTAGTTTGGGGTATATAGTAAAAGTAATGGACAGGTCACGGGCCATTAATTTTTGTTTACTACCTGTGACCTGTCCATGACTTTTACTAAAAATACCCGTGACTAAAATATAGCCTTACCAATAGCAATTGATGGACCTATCCTCCATGAACTTAACTAATTCTTTCATTTATATGTTTGGTCTTCACAACATTCCCCGGCAATGTGTACCACAGGTTGACTATGCGTTACATGAAGAAGTATTTCATTATGTTTGTTTTAAACCTGCTGCCTATTAATTTCATTGTGTGGCCCCCGGTTTGTGTGTTATGTAAAAGGATAAATAACACTTCCTAATTCACCTTTTCTTCACCATTCATGACTTTATAGACCTCTATCATAGACCTCACTCATCTCTTTTCCAAGCTGAACAGTCCATGTCTTTTTAATCTCTCCTCCTATGGAAGCTGTTCCATCCCGCTAATCATTTTTGTTGTCCTTCTCTGTACTTTTTTTTTGTTGAGACAGAGTGACTAGAACTGCATGCAGTATTTAAGAAGTGGGCATAACATGCATTTATATAAAGATATTATGATATTTTCTGTCTTATTATCTATCCTTTTCCTAATGGTTCCTAACACTATTACCTTTTTTGACTGCCACTGCACACTGAGTGGATGTTTTCAGAGAATTATCCACAATGACTTCAAGATCTCTTTCTTGAGTGTTAACAGCTAATTTGGACCTCATCATTTTGTATATATAGCTGGAATTATGTTTTCCAATATGCATTTCTTTGCATTTCTCAGCGTTTAATTTCATCTGCCATTTTCTTGCCCAATCACCCATTTGTGAGATCCCTTTGTACCTCTTCCCACTTTGTTTTGGACTTAACTATCTTGAGTTGTTTTGTGCCATCTGCAAACTTGGCCACCTCACTGTCTACTCTTTTTTCCGGATCATATATGAATATGTTGAACAGCACTGGCCCCAGTACAGACCCCACTATTTACCTCTCTCCACCATGAAAATTGACCATTTATTCCTACCTTTTCATTACTATCATTTAATCAATTACTGCTCTATAAGAGGACCTTCTCTCTTATCCCATGACTCCTTATTTTGCTTAACAGCCTCTGGTGAGGAATCTTGTCAAAGGCTTTTTGAAAGTCCACTGTATCACCTTCCTCCACATTTATTGACATGCTCAAAAATTCTAATAGATTGATGAGGCATGATTTTCCCTTTAGAAAAGCTGTGTTGACTCTTCCAGTGCATTATGTGTCTGATAATTCTGTTCTTTACTATAGATTCAAACAATTTTCCTGATATTGAAGTTAGGTTTCCTGGCCTGTAATTACCAGGATTGACTCTGGAGCTTTTTTTTAAAGATTCAGTGTTACTTTAGCTATCTATCAGTCATCTAATACATGGGCTGATTTAAGCGATAGGTTACATACCATAGTCAGTAGTTTTGCAATTTCATATTTGAGTTCCTTCAGAACTATTGGGTGAATACCATCTGCTCTTGGTGACTTGCTACTCTTTAGGTTATCAATTTGTTCCAAACTTCCTCTACTGGGACAGTTCCTCAGATATGTCACTTAAAAAGAATGGCTCCGGTATGGGAATCCCCCTCACGTCCTCTACAGTGAATACTGCTGCAAATAGTTCATTTAGATTTTCTGCAATTGCCTGGTCTTCCTTGTGGACTCCTTTAGTACCTCGATCATCCAGTGGCCCCATTGATTGTTTGTCAGACTTTCTGCTTTAAAAAAAAAAAAGTGATATTTGTTTTTTGCATCTTTTGCTAGTTGCTCTTCAAATTCTTTTTTTGGCCTACCTAATTACACTTTTACACTTCACTTACCAGAGTTTATATTCCTTTCTATTTTCTTCACTAGGACTGACCTTCCAATTTTTAAAGGATGTCTTTTTGTCTCTAACCATCTGTTACTCTGTTATTTAGTTTTAGAGGTGCTATGCGGGTTTTTTAGTTCACACTTTTTTTTTATTTGGGGTATACATATTGTTTGAGCCTCTATTATAGTATTTTTTTGAAAAAAGTTATATCTATATCCTTATTTAATACCAAGTACTCAAGTTCACCCATCTTAGTACTTAGACTTCTTGCATTTGTGTACAAGCACATATAAAAAGTTTCAAATTTTATTGTCTGCCTTCATGAGATGTAACTGAATGGGATTCTATCAATTGACTGTTTCTCTTCAGCTCCTACCTGTACTTTATCAACTTCCATCTTCTCCTCTTTACTAGGCTATAGAGTATCCCCTTTAATAAATCTCCCCCAAAGGATGTGTCTGGCTGAACCATGAGCTACTCCACACCTGTTGTTTTCCCTTTGCTAATTTGATCTATTTTAACTTCAGTTTAATTTCGCTGATTTTAAACCATTGCTATGTGAAGTCCTTTTGCCCTTTAAATGTACCAAAAAAACCCCTGCTTTTAGCTTTTGTTTGGGGGATAGGAGCTTATTGGTTGAAATTTAGGATAAAAGATTATCCCCTCTGATCCACTGGCCTAAACCCTGCTTTGGGTATCACTGGTGTACATGTAGAGTGACATCAGTGCAAATACTGAAGTAACAAGACAAAAATTTGACCTACGGATTTTAGTGGATATTCAATGAACAGAAAGATTGCATTATTGACTCCTACTTTCTTGACATATTATTATGATAATAGTAGTAATATCATCCATCTGTATTACAGCATGAGGATTTAAAAAAAATAAATAGCCTTAAGCATAGAAAGGGGAAAGCTACTGTCTAAAATTTATCCCCATGAGTCACCAATAAATCCTGACCATGAAGAGACTCCACAGGTTTAAGTAATCAGGAGTTTTGTTAAACCCTCTGCAGAATTCCTGCATAAAATTCTCATAGTGCTGTCTTCTGGAGGTCACCGATTGTGATGTCTTACACCCGTAATGTGTTCTTGAGCTACTCATTCATACCTTTGGGTACCGCTCCAACTGCTCCAATAAATACTGGTATCATATTTGTTCTAGTTTTCCATAATCATTCTATGTTGTGGCAGCATCATTCATACTTTGCTATCTTTTCTTCTTGTTTGTTTATTATTATTATTTCTATTGCGGTAGCAAGTAGGAGTCACAGACCACAATTGCGTTGTGCTAGCAGCAGACAAACACGAATAATATTTCCCTGGAGAAGAAAAAAGATGGCAGCATCTAGTGAGCCAAATTCTAGAGTAACACCATTAACTTCGACTGCACACTTCCGGGTTTGCACCCCTGTAATATAGCAGAACTTGAGCCAGAATTTGCACAGCAAAACCCCAGGTGAAGCACAGTACTCAGGGAAGGGAATCTGTTGCTCTCTATCTTGATCTTATTTAATATTACAAAGGAGAGTGTAGATATTGACAGGTACTTGGAATGGGGGAAAAGAACCCCTCCCCCAAAGGCAGGGAAGAAAATTGTACATTTTTGCACCCTATGTATTGGTTTCTAATTTTTTTTTAAGTTAACCACACTAAAAAATGTGGTCTCTTCCTCCCATTCATGTGACAAATAAACCACCTCAAACTATACAACAAATAGGTTTTTGTAATCCACAGAGTACAGGAGTTGCAGTTCTACCTAGGTTATATGCAGAATACGTCTGGCCCTGACATGGATGGGCAGTTTGTTTGTGGATGTAGGGGATGTGGTGTGGGTAAATGGGGAGGGATATGAACATTTTAAGGGCTATGGTATGCCAAGTGTGATGAGTCATCCCTGAGCTTGAGTGGGTCAGTCATCTGAGGTAATTACTTGTGAGTCCTATGATTGTCACAGGCCTATCAACCATGGCCCAGCGAATCCACAAGCAAGGGCCTAACCAGGTGACCCCAAGGCAGGTACATAGGCTGCCAATGGAAACAGCCACTCCAGTCTGCTCAACATCACTACTTGGTTGGGAGAATTCCCAGCCGCCTGGTAGTTCTGAAAGCTCCTCCACCCATTCCTGCTCCTGCCCCAGCCTCACCCAGCCCTTGCTTCTGTCCCAGACACCCTCCCACAGATATCCTGACACCTAGGGCCCCAGATTGCCTTAAACTGGCCTTGATACTAGACACATTCTCCATTAGCAAGATCAACTGCACTTAGTTTCTTTCAGTGTTAGCACAGGGATTGCATGAAATAACTGTAAACTGGATTGGACAACAAATTTTTAGACCAACAGTACAACTACATCACCACCAAGATGGCTCAGGGGGATGGTTAGCCGACCTTAATCAGCCTATAGAGGAGTTACAATACTCAATTGTGCTAAGGGCATGTAACCAATTATCAGTACCAGTGACAAAAGCAGTAGGGTCTCACAGTCTAGTGTATCTTTGAAAAGAGTGAATCATTTTAACATTGTTGCAAATGTCAGACTCTCCATGTCCTCGGTGTCTCTGCAACCATTTCCAACGAGGCTTGCTGTCGCTTCAGTGGGGTTAGGCTCTGTATTGCATGCATTATGGGAGAAGTCATTTACTAGGAGCTGCACTTGGTATTGAAGCAGAGCATGATACCATCATCCCTCATAGCAAACAATTCCAAATAAGCTCCAGGAACGGCCTTGGGCACTGCTGCAACAGTTTAGTGGTATCTGTTATCATAGTTATGAGAAGGCTGCTATTGCAATTTTATATATGTGCGTATGCGCAGATATGGCACAGATTTGGATTTATTAGGCCTCAGTTGTTATTTTATCTCAGAGGAAGTTATTCTGGAGCCAGACCTCATCCACGATCCCCTCATGGCGGTGTATGTTAAGGGTCTACAAGAAGCACTGTGATGCTGTTTCCTTGGCATTGGCATAGGCATAATGTTAGATTTTTTTAGTACTCAAAGCCTAAATATAGATCAGTAGAGTAATAACTGCAGGAGGTGCTGATTCAAGGCAGGGACATAGGGAACTTCAGGTGTTTGTTTAATATTACGTAAGTTGGCTGAGTATTTGAGTGTATCCCCAAACTGTCAGAACTCATTTAAAAATATTTCCTTGCTCATCCATGAATCACTGTACCTATTTTTAGGTCCTGCTACCACAGCCAGCACTGTTCTCTCTTCTACCTAGGAACATTATTATTTACAGTCAGAGAATGCTCCTTTGGAGTTTGTCAGAGAGACCACCAGTTTGATTGCCCTCATTTTTTTTGTGCAGGTGCTGCTAACACTTCACAACCACCATAGGGCCAGGTGCTCCAGCAGAATTTGGCCACTTTGCATAACCTAAAGTTGTCCTCTCAGGCCCAGGGAGGATCTCATCAGAGTCAAGGACATCTTATGGTGGGGTAGCACCAACATAAAGAGACTTATACCATCTCCCCTCCCTGTTGCTGGTGTAACAGGGAAAAGGGAATGTGGCTGGAGGAAAACAGATGTGGCTAGGTTGACCTGCAATTCTCAGATGCATTTTTGCGCCCGGCGGCCATGAGAGACAGATATAAATTAGAGCAGCCAAGGTCCATGACTAGATCACTCAAATACAAAGCTGAGGTTTCAGCCACCTTAGCACAGACACACTGACTTGCGCTCTGTGGATTAGTCACCCCTCCAGGATCTGATCTATTGTATCTAAGGCCTGGTCTACACTAGGAGATTATGTTGAATTTAGCAGCATTAGCTGAATTAACCCTGCACCTGTCCACACAATGAAGCTATTTATTTCGACATAGAGGTCTCTTTAAATCGATTTCTGTACTCCTCCCCGACGAGGGGAGTTACGCTAAATTCAACATGGCCATGTCGAATTAGGGTTAGTGTGGATGGAATTTGACGGTAATAGCTCCGGGAGCTATCCCACAGTGCACCACTCTGTTGATGCTCTGGACAGCAGTCCGAGCTCGGATGCTCTGACCAGCCACACAGGAAAAGCCCCGGGAAAATTTGAATTCCTTTTCCTATCTGGCCAATTTGAATCTCATTTCCTGTTTGGACATCGTGGCGAGCTCAGCAGCATGGGCAATGATGCAGAGCTCTCCAGCAGAGGTGACCATGCAATCGCAGAACAGAAAGAGGGCCCCAGCATGGACTGATCAGGAAGTCTTGGATCTGATCGCTGTGTGAGGCGATGAGTCCGTGCTTTCCGAGCTGCGATCGTAAAGACGGAATGCGAAGATCTACGAGAAGATCTCAAAAGCCATGACAGAGAGAGGATACAGCCAGGATGCAACGCAGTGCCGCGTGAAAATCAAGGAGCTGAGACAAGCGTACCAGAAGACCAAAGAGTCAAATGGACGCTCCGGATCCCAGCCCCAGACATGCTGTTTCTATGAGGCACTGCATTCCATTCTAGGTGCGGCCGCCACCACTACCCCACCACTGTCCGTGGACTCTGATGATGGGGTATTGTCAACGGCCACTTCCTCGGAGATGTTCACGGACAGGGAAGATGAGGAAGGAGATGAGGAGTACGAGGCAGTCGACAGCGCTTTCAACGCTGATTTCCCCGACAGCCAGGATCTCTTCATCACCCTCACAGAGATCCCCTACCAACCCTCCCAAGGTGGTAACCCGGACCGTGAATCAGGGGAAGGATCAGTAGGTAAGTGTTTTAAACATATATTTTGAATAGAATAGGCATGGTAAGTTAGCAATGGGTTTTTAATTATTAGTTTGCCCTAGGCACTTAACTTTTTAGTCATTGCCAGTGCAGCTACTGGAAAAGTCTGTTACCATGTCTGGGGATTGAGCAGAAATCCTCCTGGGACATCTCCACGAAGCTCTCCTGGAGGTAATGTGAAAGCCTTTGCATCAGGTTCCTGGGGAGAGTGGCCTTATTGCCTCCTCCATGGTAGGAAACTTTTCCGCCCAGGCTAGCAGCAGGTACTCTGGTATCATTGCCTGGCAAAGCATGGCGGCATACGGCTCTGGTGTTTGCTGGCATTCACGCAGCATGCGGTCTTTCTCTGTCTCCGTAATCCTCCTCAGAGTGATATCACTCATGGTGACCTGCTTTGAATTGGGGGAATTTTAGTATGGGGACTGATTGCCTGTTCCTTTAAATAACTGTAAGTGGCGGTTTACAGCCATGTGGTGGGGGCGGGGAGGTGAACCGTTCATGCTGAGTGGTTCGCCAGCAGCGTGCAGGGATCTTTCCTGGGGACAGCCACGCGGTGGGGGCGGGGAGGCGAACCATTCCTGCTGAGTGGTTCACCGGCAGTATGCAGGGATCTTTCCCGGGGACAGCCGCGACGGGGGTGGGACAGGGGCAGAATTCATGCTGGCCGGATCGCCGGCAGCAGGAACTGGCCAACGCTAGGAGCATTGCTTGGAACGTGAAAGGAGGGCACTGCTGTAAATTAAGCTTTAAGCAGCCAAAAGTCTACGGCTTACCATGGCCGCTGCTAGCAGAATTCCATTGTCCAGCCCCGCTTGTGTGATCTGTACAGCAAGACCCCAGGCACTCAATGTGAAGACAGAAGATTCGACCTTGTACTGAGTGCACACGTGATAGGTACTGTGCATGGTCTTGTTCACAGAGAAAGACTATATTCATTGTTTGCAAAAATGTATCTTTTTGAGGAATTCACTCCCTTTTTCCCATCCCACAGCTGCGAGTGTCTCCCGAGCTACCCTGGCATCCCCCTCCCAGAGGCTGGCGCAGATCAGGCAGCGAAAGAAAAGGACACAGGACAAGATGTTCTCAGAACTTATGGTCTGTTCCCGAGCTGAGGCGGCACAGCAGACCCAGTGGAGGGAAAACATGTCGCAATACCAGCGATCACACAGTGAATGGAAGGACAGGTGGCGACAGGAAGACCAGCAGGCGACTCAAACGCTGCTTGGACTAATGAGGGAGCAAACGGACATGCTCCGGCGCCTTGTAGAGGTTCTGCAGGACCTGAGGCAGGAGGACAGAGCCCTGCTGCATTCTATCGCAAACCGCACTCCCCCGCCACAAAGTCCCATCCCCCCCTCACCCAAAGTCCCAAGAAGGAGGGGCAGCAGAGGCCGTGAAAACAGTCACTTCACCCCTGCAGACTGCTCAAGTAACAGAAGGCTCTCATTCCCAAAAATTTGATACGTCCTTTCCTTCCCTCCAAATGCACCTCACCCAAGCCCATCCCAGTTTCATCTCCTAACTGTGTAGTTCTTAATAAAAAATACATTTCTGTTAATTACTGTTTCCATCATGTTCTTTTAGAGGACAGTGTGTTTGAAGGGAGGGAAGGGGCTTGGTAATTGGAGAGGACAGTCACCTTTACCAGGGTACAGACACGGGGGCAGGTTCAGCAGAAGGTCACACACACATTGCAGTCACTAGGCACACTGGTCAGTCTGGGAGGTGGTTTTCATGTTCTGTGTGGAGGGGCTATGTGAGTTTGTGGTGGGGGAGGGCGGTTACAGGTCCTTAGCCTGGATGACAGAGCCACGCAGCAGGGGATCTGTAACTGCCCTCCCCGCCACAAAGTCACATAGCCCCCACACACAGAGTCCCAAAAAGGAGGGGTGGCAGGCTCCGTTGAAACAACCACTGCGGACCGCTCTAGGAGCAGGAGCCTGTCATTCCTCGAGTTTAGAAGCGTCCTTTTCATCACTACACTCGCTCCCCACCACAGTCTGCGTCCCAGTTTCAACTCTTTACCACGAAATCCTTAATAAAGAAAACGGTATTAATAAACAAAGTTTTATTTATTTTATTTTTAAAGGTGTGTTGGAAGGAGGGGAAGGGGGTTGGTAACTGGAGAGGATAGTCAACATTAACTGGGTAAAGAAACGGGGGCAGATTCAGCTTCTGTTTAAAAAAACGTAATAGTCACTGGTTACCCTGGTCACTCTGGAACCTAGCTTTCAAAGCTTCCCGGATGCACAGCGCGTCCCGCTGGGCTCTTCTAATCGCTCGGGTGCCTAGCTGGGTACAATCAGCAGCCAGGCGATTTGCCTCAACCTCCCACCCTGCCATAAATGTCTCCCCCTTGTCCTCACAGAGATTGTGGAGCACACAGCAAGCTGCAATAACAATGGGGATATTGGTTTCGCTGAGATCAGAGCGAGTCAGTAAGCTTCTCAATCTCCCCTTCAGACGTCCAAAAGCACACTCCACCACCATTCTGCACTTGCTCAGGCGGTAGTTGAAGAGTTCTTTTTCACTGTCCAGGGCGCCTGTATAGGGCTTCATGAGCTAGGGCATTAGCGGGTAGGCTGGGTCCCCGAGGATCACTATAGGCATCTCCACATCCCCAACAGTTATTTTGTGGTCCAGGAAGTAAATACCTTCCTGCAGCCGTCTAAACAGACCAGAGTTCCTGAAAGCGCAAGCGTCATGAACCTTGCCCGGCCATCCGACGTTGATGTTGGTAAAACGCCCCCTATGGTCCACCAGTGCTTGCAGTACCATTGAAAAGTAGCCCTTTCGGTTAATGTACTGGCTGGCCTGGTGGTCCGGTCCCTGGATAGGGATGTGAGTTCCATCTATAGCCCCACCGCAGTTTGTGAATTCCATTGCAGCGAAGCCACCTATGATCAACTGCACGTTTCCCAGGGTCTCTACCTTTGAGAGCAGTAGCTCAATGACTGCGTTGGCTACTTGCATCACAGCAACCCCCACGGTAGATTTGCCCACTCCAAATTGATTCGCGACTGACCAGTAGCTGTCTGGCGTTGCAAGCTTCCAGAGGGCTATGGCCCCTCGCTTCTGGACAGTCAGGGCTGCTCGCATCCGGGTGTCCTTGCGCTTCAGGGCAGGGACAGCAATTCACAAAGTTCCAGGAAAGTTCCCTTACGCATCCGAAAGTTTCGCAGCCACTGTGATTCATCCCAGACCTGCAACACTATGCGGTCCCACCAGTCCACGCTTGTTTCCCGGGCCCAGAATCGCCGTTTCACAGCATCAACATGACCCATTGCCACCATGATGTCCACGGCGTGGGGTCCGGTGCTTTGTGAAGGGTCTGTGCCCCTCTGAGACTTAATGTCCTCACCGCGCTGCCGTAGCCTCCTCGCCCAATTTCTCAGCATCTGCCTCTGAAAAAGGTGGATGATAAAGCGTGAGGTGTTGACAACGGCCATAACTGCAGCAATGATCGCAGTGGGCTCCATGCTCGTGGTGCTGTGGCATCCGCGCTGTCAATCACCAGAAAAGTGCGCGAACTGATTGCCCACCGGCGCTTTCACAGAGGGAGGGCGGGAGTGAGGGTTGAATGACGACAGTTACCCAAAACCACCCTCAACACATTTTTTGCCCCAGCAGGCATTGGGGGCTCGACCCAGAATTCCAATGGGCAGCAGGGACTGCGGGAACTGTGGGATAGCTACCCACAGTGCACCGCTTCCAATGTCAATGCTTGCCCCATTAGTGTGGACTCACAAAGTCGAATTACTGTCCTTAGTGTGGATACACACGTTCGACTTTGTAATATCGGTTCCACAAATTCGCTTTAAGTAAAATCGAACTACTCTCATAGTGTAGACATACCCTTAGGTAGATATCACTGCAGCTATGTCTGATTCTCCATTTAGACTTAGCTTTTTCTACTGCCCTGTGAGCATATGTTGGAGCTATTTGATTAAAGAGAGACTACTCTTGAATTTTGTGGGCTTCGGTGATATTTGTTTTCTACTTTGACATTAGATTCTCTTTGTCGAGCTTATGACTAGACCTGTGTGAAATAACAGTTTTGGGGGCTTTTGGTGGGAAATCACAGAAGGAACAACAACAAAGGAGTTCATTTCTGTCACAAATCTGGAAAAAAACATGCATTTTTTGTTGTGCTTTGGCCCGTTTCCCTACATACAAGTTCTTTCTCCAGTTAAAATCATTACCCCCATCATTCCTTCTCTTTGCCATTTTTAGTTCATGCTTAGGCCTTTATGTCACCAAAAATTACTGTTTGTTTTTAAACTCACTCTTCACTAAAAAGCACAGCTCATTTCTGTCAGAGGGAACTCTAGGAGGAAATTCTCCACAAGGATCTCATTGAAGAAATCCCTCCTACACTGTCCTGTTGTGGAGGCAGAGTTTCTGGTAAGTGGAAGAAAAAGACTGCTAGGCACACCCTCAAACCTAGCAGACTCCCAGGGATCTTCAGGAAGCCAAAGACCTCTGTAAGAGGTCCTGTTCTTCCACACCTGCTCTCCTCAATTTCCTGGTAATGACTCCATTGGAGCCATGCTACCAGGGACTGCCCCTGGCCCCGAGAATGGGACCTCCCCAGCTGGCCCTAGAGATGGCACCAAACCAACACCCTTGGATCTGACCATCCAAGAACTTTGGATGCTGGGGAGAGAATCTTATTCTAGATCTAAATTTTGTATCTGACCCCATTTCAATATAGGCTGATCCAAATATCTCAAAACTCTGGCATGTTCTAAATCTGTCTGGATTGGAATCGTGCTCTTGTACACAGCTCTTTTCCCTACCACAAAAGGACTTTTCCCCCTGTAACAAAAACATCAGAGGGCCTCATTTTCAGATGTGCAAATAATGTGTTTGATCTTAACAATAGTGATTAGTTCTCTCAGATGTCAAATGGTACATATTCTATCAACCCTAGGCTGGATGAGAGAAAACCCTGTACCTGGAAAACGAACAGGGCACAGCTTGTTATAAAAATTGCTTTCACTTAGCATGTAGCCTTCTGCACTATTGCAATAAAATGTAACAATTTAGAAAGCAATTTCTGGGTCTTCAAGGAGAGATTCTAGTTTGATGGGTTTTTGGGGCTTAGATGAAGGTCTGACTTCAATGTGCATGTCATGTTAGATCTCTGAACTTTATGAGCACAAAAAGAAATAATTCAACCACAAAAATGACATTTAAATTACATTAAGGGTCTGACTTAAACCCACAAAAGGAAACAGATACAGAGTTAAGCCTAATAATCTGGGCTGACACTGTGGGCTCAGCTCACATTCTTATGGGGTGGGGGAAGAGAAAGAGAGAAAGGAGGAGAGACAAAGGAAAAAAGGCACATGTATGTGACTTAAGAGTGGAATTTAGAGACACAAGGTGGGTGAGGTAATATCTTTTAGTGGATCAACTTCTCTTGGGGAGAGAGACAAGCTTTCGAGCTACACAGAGCTCTTCTTCAGGTCACTCTCTCTGATCATTTGTGCGTATGAAGGACAGAGACTCCAAGTTTTTCATGTTGTCACTACAATACAATAGCAATCCATTCTTTATTTCAAAATTTCCCCAAATCTTATACTGCCTGAATTTTGATACCCGCTTGTTGATAAGAAGATGCAGTTGGGGGATGCTGCATGCATGAAGTGGTTTTTAGAAATTCCTGAATACACATTATATTACTGAAAGGCAAACTCAAAAATGAGACATTTCAAAGAACACTATTCCTTCCTTCTTGAACAAACTACAGGCAAGAAGAAAAATCTGCTACACACATCCTCATTTACAAGTACACCTTCAAAATAAACTCAAAGTTTATGTATACCTCATTTATATCTTGCTTTTGCATCATCTTCCTTGCCACCACTAATACTTACAATCGTCTCCTTCTCATGTACCAGAATTCCTTCCCCTTTTCCTGCAAAGCCTTCCTCAAAACCACAGGGTTAAAGTCTATAGGGGAGCCTTGGGTTAAACTCGGGGAGGGATAGCTCAGTGATTTGAGCATTAACTTGCTAAACCCAGGGTTCTGAGTTCAATCCTTGAATGGGCCATTTAGGGGCAAAAATATGTCTGTGGATTGGTCCTGCTCTGAGCAGGGGGTTGAACTAAATGACCTCCTAAGGTCCTTCCAACCCTGATATTCTATGGTTCTATTCTATGAAACTTGAGCTGCTAACTTGAGTAAAAAGGCCAAGTTGGTGTGTTTTCACTGCTATTTTAAGCTGTTCTAGCTAGTCCAAGTTAAGAACAAACCTTTCTTTGCAGTATAGACATACTCATAGACAAAAAATCCCATTGTGTGAACCATACACAAAAAAGTGAGCAATTTCCCTGCTATGTTACAGCTCCAAAAAGCAAATGTGGTTGGGTGCAGAGGGAGGAGGAACTCTACGTACCAGAGTGTTTTAGAAGGGTATTCTTAGGCAGTCAAAATGTTAATCATTTCTGATCTCTGCGGGTTCAGACCTAACATTTTACAGTGACACATTAAACCTAAAAGCAATTTAAAATTGCTGCACTGGAGAGAGGGGAGCCTGACCCTACACAGAGGTATCTGTGCTCCTCTGCATAGCAGGTGGTAGTGACTGCGTGTATACCAAGACCAGTAGAGGATTGTACAGCTCCCACAGAAGACAGAAGGGAATGTGGGTGAGTGCGCGCAACAGGTGTATCCAGTAAGTTTGTGCACAGAATGGTTCCATAAGGTCACAAAAGCTCTGTCAGAGAGGACCAGCCCCCTAAACCCACTATGGGGAGTACAGCAATCACATTGTGAGAATCCGAGTGAGAAGACAGACATGAACTAGCTGCACAGAACTTGCTGCTTCTTTTTGAGGTAAAGACTCCATCCCCCAGATTCAAACTTGGTTTATGCAAACAAAGCCCTTTTACTGTGAATCGTGCACAAAGGTTCAGGATCAGGCCCCAATGTGAGTTGGAAAAACAAAACACACACCAATGTGTTAGTGTTGCAATTACTATGATTTCATCTTTGGCTACACTGCATATATACCAGTAGATAGCAGCATGTGAGTACCAGCAGCGTTGGACCATCTCACATCACCAATGCTCAACTGAGCTCACCTTAGGAGTATTTCCACACATTCTGAGTATAATTACGGTATGTGTAGCTTCAGTTCAGCTGTTTCAACAAGACTCAAAACTCCAATTAGCTCACTGTTGCAGGAAATCAAACACCTCCAATCCCCCCCCCCAGTAACTATCTTTTTTTTTCTTATCTCTATAGTTTTCTACACTATGATCACTTGGTTAAAAAAATACCTTAAAATAAATTGTAGTGGTTTGTTTTTCCAGCGTGGGGTTTGCACTTTACATTTCAGCAACATAATGTACTGGATATTTGATGCTACAGATGGTTGTGGGGAACCAGAAATACTTGAAAGAGGCAGGGCAGGATGTACTTTTTATATCTCTTACCAAGAGCTAATGTCTTTTCAGGAGCTCTTCAGTAGTAATTTTAGTAGAGTTTCACTGGCTCTCGACCACTTCTCTAAACCTGAATGAAGAAGCAGCCACAGGGGCCATGCTAATTGTGCTAAAATGCATACTAATTAAGTGCTGGAAGTTGCATTCATGGTTCCAAAAGGGATTTCTAAAAAACTTCACAGTACTGTTTAAATCCATTTCAGCACACAAGGCCCCACTCAGAATGCATTAAGAGAGGCAGTCAATGTCTGAAACATTGTCCAAATCCCCGCTTTTGCACAGGTACCTTTTTCCCTCCACGTTAGCAGTTAATTACAGCATATATTTCAATTAGTGCTTCAGCCCTGTGATCAATAACCCAAAGGTCTTTGAAATGCACGCAGTATGCACAGCACAATTCCTCGAGGAAGAGCCATGACAAAATTGTGTTTAGATTCTAAAGGGTTAATCCCAAAGTGAATTCTTCAGATGTGTAATTTAATACTTCATAACTGCTGAAATTTGGAGTCCACATAATTTATTTTCTTTGGTCTGGGCACATTTGCCTCATGCTTGGCTGTGGCTGACTTCAGAGAGACACACCTAAAGCTCTCAAGTGTCCCAAGTGGCCCATGTCAGTTGTGCAGAGAGATTGTGGTACTTGGAATCAGCCCAAGGATTAGGTGTTCCTGAGAAGGTTTTTTTGGCTCTACAAAGCCCAAGCATGTCATGGGAATAGGCTGCACTCCTTTTTCCCCCTTGAAGGCCGCATATCAACGGGGTATCTAACCACTCAGAGACAGGCTTTGCACAAAGGTATACATTAAAATAAATAGAACATACAACCAGAAAGAACAGAAAGAGAAGGAGGAATTGCTAAGTGGAGACAGGAAACAATTGCTTCATTGTCGAGCAGACAGTGTAGGAATTGCAGGGTGTAGCTCCACCTACAGGACCATTTGTAAAGCTGGATTTTTACAACCATTTACACAGGAAGAACTAAGAACAGAATAGAAAACTTTTTCTCAGGGTTCTTTTAGGGTTTTTTTGTTTGTTTGTTTCAATTAGCTCACATGGTTTTCTTTTAAAAAGAGCTGGGATTTTTATTTTGGCTATAAATGATCATGGACAAAGAAAACATGTTGCCTGAGTAGTTTTTAAGGTTAGTTTGCTTTCTGTATTTTGATAGTAAATAATCTTTTTTCTGGAATTAATTTTAGGATTCATTTTCTTTATCTCTGGCTTTCATTTTCACCAGTTTCATATCTGCTGACAGCTTTTCACAGTTTTATTGCAGTTTGATTGCAAGTTCAAGCTGGTAGAATTCATCATTCTCGTCAAAATGTGTTTGTTTAAATTGTATTCTTGTCCTTTCTGACAAATTTTTAGCTTCAAATGGGGTTTGTGGTTTTAGCTTTTAAGAGCAGTAGACAACCTTTAAAAGTAACAAGTAAAGCCATCTCCGTTTTCTGCTTATTTACAAAATCTTAGAAGCTGATGCAGTGTCTGGTATTGGTGGTACACTATGCCTAAAGAAGGCATACATTTCAGAAGAAGAGTGAGGTCACAAGGGGGACTGGATGGCCCAGAGGTAAAGAGAACTGGAGCCTTTCACCTCTAGGTCACTAGCTTGAATCCACCCCAGGGGGTGTACTGGTCTTCAGTGGAAGTTGCTTGTACCATGGAGTGGGAGAATAGGGCCCCAGGTCAGCAATCACTGAAAGTGATCATCTGAGAACTGCATGGTGGATTTCAGTGCATGACGTGTTGGTGCTTTTTGTGCCATGGCTACTTATTCGGTAGAATTTGGACTAACACCCCCCTCCCCACCACAAATGGTAACTCTTTTGGAGTAGTCTCAGTAGAAAGGCCAAGGATGAAATGGGTATGGATTCTTCCCTCATCCCAGAACAGGTGGGTGAAAGACGTTGCCAGGGAAGTTTGGGGACGCTTGTACACCCTCTGTCTATGCTCTATCTGTTCTGTGGATGAAGAGAGGGCTTCACTCTTTCGGGAGGTCTAGTTCAAGCAAAACTGGAGTTCAGGCACCACAAACACTCTCAACTTCCCAAGCTCTCACCTTGCAATGGTAGACAGGCCTATAAAAGCTCTGCTTGTGTGAGAAGAATCTTTCAACAATAGATACTATTTACTTGACTGTGGTGCTCTGGTGTAAGACCAGAGTCATACAACTATCAAAACCCTCCAGAACAATATATATTTCAAATAGTTACTTAGGCAATTAAAACAAAACAAAACCCCATATATACCAGTCCTCTGAGCCACAGAATGAGGATTGTTTAGGAGCTGGTAGGATCTATAATAATAATAATAATACTGCTTTGCACTTATGAAACACCTTTCATCAGAGATCTCAAAGCACTTTAGAGAGGTTGGTATGTTTTATCATCACTGCTTCACAGGTGATGAACGAACAGAGAGGCTGACTGACTTCGAAGTCAATAGCAGTGCCAGAAATAGAATCTATAGCAGTTCTCCTAACTCCTAGCCCTCTGCTCTAACCACTACGAAACATAGCTAAGCCATTTCCTGATGCACTTTTACAAAGCAATTTTCTGACCTGTTGCAGTATGATTCATCAAATAATACTAATTAATGACTGGAGGGTGGTTTTAATCTCACTGCTGTAATTAAAACACATTGGACTGTTGTGGGTTGCAAGGCTGGAATCACATAGGAACCATACTGAATTTGCATTCTGCTTCAGAAAGACTGGAGGAAAAAGAATCAGAAAGAAAATATCCGATGGGTGCAGAATGACACAGTGTGTAAAGTGAAAAGCAAACAGAGGGATCACATGCAGCATCCCTTGAGAGGGTGGCACATCTGCTGCTGCAGGATGTGCTCCTTGAAAGGACCCAGCAGGAGTTCTGGCTGAGCAAACCCAAATCCATGCTGTGGGCTCCTGCAGGAGTGCGGCCCTGCTGCATCCCCTTCCAGCACTGCCTGTGGCTTAAAAGTCATAGTCTGGCCCAATATTTAGGACTGTGTACCATACTCCAAAGAAAAGAAGAGAGATAAGGAAAGAGAAAAACTAATAAAAAACATAGGTAAAGTATATACACATGTATACAGAGAACCTACCTGTACCAGCCAAGCTTTTGGGGCTCTGTTTCTATCCCTAACACACTTTCTTCCATTTACCCTTTTTTCTCAATTAATCTGCTTTGCAACAAAAATCCAAGGGTGTGATTCTGATTTCACATGAATGTAAATCGGGTGCAATTCTGCTTACATTACATTGGTGTTAAACCAGTGTACATGAGCTCAGAAGCAAACCACGTGAATGTATGTTACAGGGGGAATTGCTTTGCAAGCTGACCAGAGTGAGTTGCTCTACAGTGATGTGGCATGATACTCATCAGCCCATGTGCTGCACCTGCAATGTTGAGTGCACCTAGAAGTATGAGAAGCAAAATACCGCAGTGCTGACCAGACTGCTGGGCCAGCCTGATTACCATATTTATCAGGGAAACTAATATTTCCCGAAAGTGTCATGTGGTAGCAAATGGATGACAGCTGCCATTTCATGAAAACTTTAGAGAATGGGTTCATACTGCTAGTGCAACCCATCACTGCAGGGTAGATTACAAACTTCTGGTGCGCATCTCCCAATGTGTACAGGCCAAAGATTCATTAACACCGAACTGGGCTCGTGGAGCTGAAATTCTTGCAATGAAAAGTTTTCATTCTCAGCTTATTTCCTAGTTTACAAAAGCTCTTATCAAAAAAGCTCTCTAAATTGGAATTAGTTAGTGATCCAGGTCTCTAAAGCCCAGGGACTGGAAGTGAAGATTTCTTAATTATACCAGCAGGGGCTTGATTTCTATTCTTAGTGCAGCTGGGTAATGTTGTTAGGTTCTTGCAGCACACTGTTTTCTCATTGGCGGGGCTAGCCTCCGGTTTACTTTGACAAATATAAAGAGCTCTTTAACTTGGAGCTTCCTCACATACATGTGTAACCAAGCATGCACGTTTCAGCAGAATACACAAAACACCCTCTTTAGCAGGGCCCACATCCCTATGAAGTTCAATGTCTCAGTTACTTAATGAATCTAGTGACCTTCTTGGTCTCAGAGCCTTATCATTCTGAAAACATAAATTGAACAATATAATTTACCTAATATTTGATATTTCAATTTTCTTGTTTAATTTCTTCCATCATGTCCCGTCTCACCAGTTTAATGCCTCTTCCTCCTAAGAGGCTGAACTTTTCAGCTTACAGCCTCCCATCAGAGTGGGCTAGAAACAACTCTATTCAGAGGCTCTCAAAGCTGCTGCTGCACATTCTGGCTAGAGTCACAAGAACTGCAAAGTTAAACTGCTCCTTCCTCTGCTTCCCCACTCAGTAAATACACACACAGTCTCTTCTGTGAGCTGCACAACTTCACTGAGCTCCCACCACCCATCTGAGGAAGTAAAAAGGCTAGTCTGGAAATATACTGTCTCCTTCACATTTCTAAACCTGTCCTTTTTATACTGAATCATTCCATTGTACTCAGAACCTGATCCAAAGCCTACTGACGTTAATTGAAAGAATGCAATTGGACTTTTGATCAGGCCCTAAATTCTCACATGAAGGCCTTTTCTCCTATATTACATTGGATACATAGCTTATCACTCAATTCAGAGAACTAAAAAAAAAAAAAAAAGTCAGAATCCAGATTTTTTTTTTCAAAGAAATAAATAGCTAGAGATTAAATTTGTAGCTTTCAAACTGTTGAGATGCTCTAATAAGCTAAGCTAGGGAGTAAAATATAGTTAAAGAGACAACACTGCATGTCCACAGCTACAGTTTAACCGCATCGAGGGGAAGCTTGTAGGCCTATTAGCTTATCTTCTTAAGGCTTCTGGACAGAATCCAAAGAATTGGGTTCAATCCCCAAATAGGTCATACGTTTTTCTCTCATTAAAATATTTGACTCATATTGGCGACATTCTCTAAAGAAAAATGAACTCTGAACTCAGAAACACAAAAACGTATTAAAACCTACTTTTTGAATTAGACAATTTGTCATTCACTGGACACCTTAGCACAGCACCACCACACATACACACACTTATCTAATGCTGTCAGTGTTGGTCAACTGAGCATTACAAAATGATTGTTGGTCAAATTTAATGCTATTTTTAAAAGAGGTACAGAAATATTGCATCCTTGCGTTCCTATCTACTCAAGCTGCCTTATCAAAATTCAAACTTTCTTGCTGGGAAACTGCTCTCTCTTTGGTACCTTTTCTGCCAAAATCCAACTGTAACAACAAAAGTTTATAAACAATGAAAATTCCAGCTGCTTGACATCAGTGATGTGAAGCTTTCACTTCACACTGATACAAATATTTACCCTGAGCTCTGGCAAAGCTTTCCTTGCCCATGTCGCCCTTAATCATACATTTTTCCTTGATTGAGTTATGCTTTCCAGTACGTGATTTGCTCTGGTTTACTTTTTAACACATCCCCAAGGCTTCATCAAAATCAACTCTGTGCAGGCCATGTCATTTGGTAGCTGCCAAACATGCTATTCAGAAGGACCTTGGCAAATATCAAAACAGTGTCTTTTTCTAACTGCTCTAATAAATGTGTTTGTTCTTTTTTTTGACCACCACTTATTTTTTAGGTCCCTCATATCCATAAAGCAATGAGCCAAGAAAGTAAGCAGAACCACACTCATTTTCCCTTTAATCTACTCCCCAGAGGCAATATGCTGACTTTTCTTAGACACCTTATAGCAGGGAAGCTGCAAACTTAAAAAGGTTTTATCGATGATTCACTTTTTTTTTTTTTTTTTTTAAGTTTAAGAGCCACAAGGGTTATTATCAGGGGGTTGAAATAACAGACGGATGCACTTTGCTGCTCCACTATGGGCTGCTAAATCAAACATACAATACTTAGTACTAACAGTTGGTTACTGAACAGGAAGGAAACAACACAAAATGTTGCACGTGTGAAAATTATACTGAAGTATCTTCTTCCAAAAGAAAACTGGCAAAATCATCTCCTCGATTACATAGATATAACTCAAGTTAAGTTTAAGAGAGGGGAGAAGGGGAAAATTTGGCCTAGTGTGTATCTAAAGATGGGAGATTAACAAAATAGTAATTCCCTTGAACATTTGTCCCAAACTGGAATCAAACTCAAATTTATTTTGAAATTTAAAACATATCAGTCACTTTTTTTCTACCCTCCATTTTTCTGTCTCTGCACATTCTACCATTGATTGGGCCTGGAAGCCGGAATACAACAAGAAAGAAGGCTGTGGGAGCATTTTGGACCAGAGCCAGAGCCAGATGTAAACAGCGGCAGCTCCAGACACCAGCACTCCAAGTATGTGTCTTCGGCGGCATGCCTGCGGGAGGTCCGCCGGTCCTGCGGATTTGGCGGCAATTCGGTGGCGGGTACGCCAAAGCAGCGGGACTGGAGGACCTCCCGTAGGTATGCTGCCGTACTTGGGGCAGCAAAAAAGCTAGAGCCACCCCTGGATGTAAAGAAAATTTCACGAGAGAGTTGTTCTCATGAGATATGTTGTTGTAGCTGCGTCGGTCCCAGAAGTTTGTCCAATAAAAGATATTACTTCACCCACCTTGTCTCTCATATTCTCCTGGTCATCCTGATTTTCAAATACACTCATTAAATTCTGTTGACATCTCTCTGTACAATCTTAGGTTATAGTTTTCCTCAAATACAGCATCTCTCTCAAAGAGTAATACCAAGCATATAGTAATTCATTTTTGCTAAATTAGTACAGTGAAATGTAAAAGCAACAACAGAAACTGCCAACATATTATAACTGATGTATAAGAGCCTATATAATGTTTGGGGTATAGAAACGTTCCTTGTCCCCCATTTTATGGCAAACTTGAAAACCACTAAAATCAATATTGGTAGTGTTATGATAAAATATACCCTCTTTTCCCCCTTCCTATTTCCCAAGGAGAAGGTTTATTTGGCTAAAAGAAGAACTATAGAGGTGGCAAAGAAATATTTTTAAACTATCTTAAATGGACATTGATTCATTGTCAAACTGGGAGGTCAGATCTAGAGGGGTCCCACAGAGGTCTGTCCTGGGTGTGGTACTATTCAGCGTTTTCATTAATCACTTGGATAATGGAGTGTAGCGTATGCTTATAAAAATTTATGGATGACTGAGCTGGGTGGGATTGCAAGCACCTTGGAGGACAGAATTAGAAAGGGCCTTGACAAATTGGAGAATTGGTCTGAAGTCAACAAAATGATATTCAATAAAGACAAGTGCAGAGTACTATATTTAGAAAGTTAAAAAGTGGGTAGGCAGTGGTACTGCAGAAAAGGATTTGAGGGTTATAGTGGATCACAAATTGAATGAGAGTCAACAATGTGATACAATTGCAAAAAAAAAAAAAAAAAGGCAAATATTCTGGGTGTATTAATTGGAGGATCATATAAAAGATACGGAAGGTAACAGTTCAGTTCTACTCTGCACTGTTGAGGCCTCACCTGGAGTACTGTGTCCAGTTTTGGTCACCACACTTTAAGAAAGATGGGGACTAATTGGAGTCCAGAGAACAACAAAAATTATGAACAGTTTTGATAACATGACTGTCACAGGGTCCGCACAGGTCTCCGCCCTCTCAAGCCTGTGCCCTGTTTTGGCTGGTTAAATAAAGAGAGTCCCCACGCCTTCTTCAGCGCTTCACCCTTGTGTCTTTGTTTACAGTTCAACAGTGTAGTCCCCCTTACTCCCGCAACAGCTATCCCCAGTCAGACCCTTCCCAGGGTCTCCTGGCCCATGGGGCCCCTTGTCTTTAGTGAGGAGACAGAGATGTATTCCCTCCCAGGCTAGCCTCCTGACTGAGCTTTCTCCAGGGCTTTTATAGCCCTCCCCCTTCCTCACCCCAGCTGTCTCTACTTAGCTCAAGTAATTGGTGAGCTGGTCCTCGTTAGGGCATGCAGCTGGGCTCTCTGCTGGTTGCCCAGGCCCCTGCACCTGGCTTCCCTACCAGAAAGCAGGGTTTGGCCAGCCTTTCGGTAAGGCATTAAAGGGGTTTTATCCCAGCCTTGCCACAATGACATATAAAGAAAAGTTAAAAAAGAATTGGACATGTTTAGTCTTGAGAAAAGACAACTGAGTGGGGACCTGAGAACAGTCTTCAAATATGTTGCTCTCTATGTCCACTGAAGGTAGGACAAGTAGTAATCAGCTTTATCTGTATGACAGAGATTTAGGTTAGATATTTGGGAAAACCTTCTTACTAGAAGGATAGTTAAGCACTGGAATGGGTCACCAAGGAAGATTGTGGAGTCCTTGTCATTGTCTAACCTCCAAATCACCTAGACTGGTCCTACCTCTGGATGCGAGAGGATGGATCTTTTGAGGTCCCTTCTAGCACTACATTTCTATGATTCTATGAGTGCCAACTTGAAATCTAACCAAATTTAAAGAAATTGGATTTAAAGCCATTGCAAGGAATACACATTCCCCACAAGTCCACTTCCCATCAATGTGGTTTTTGTAATATATGCTTCTCTCTTATTGCTGAACAAAAGACCCAAATGAACCAAAGGGGAAAACACATCAACTGGCTACACACGAGAAGTGGAAACTGAAATAAACCAAAGTGCCAACAAATGCACAGTGAAACTAAAAAAAAAAAAAAAAAAAAAGACAAAATAGTTTTGCTTTCTTAAACTCTATTATAGCAATATTAGAAGTTACTTACTGCAACAGGCAAGGGAAGAAAGGCCCAAGCAAAAATGTGGTGGGGATGAGGATACACTCTTTCACTGAGAGCCTTTGCTGGGCAGAAAAGAAGAGCCTAACTTTTCAAAGGGAAAAACGAAACCCACAAGAGTCCCTTGCCTCAAGAGCCTAGCCCTACTCTGGCTCCACTGATCCGATCTTAGATTTCCTTTCACCATGGTATCTAAACACTGAAATTGCTGATACTCACAACCTCCCCATATTTGGTTCAATATTAATGTTAACTATATTTCCGGAGCTAGTCATTGAACAGCATATATGACGGCTTTACTAAACAACATATTATTTGACCAGATTTGCCGACATTCTAAGCCAGAGATACATTTGCTGAGGACTTGTCACCTTGACTTTAATTTTATACAATGACCGAGTACCTATTGCTTACTATCTAATATTTGGACCAGATTCTCCTATTTTTACTCATTGTGAGTAGCCCTCTGCTCTGCAAATGATCTCTTTGAAGTAAATTGGACTTCTCATAGTAAGATGCTACTCAATGTGAGTAAGAGAAGCTGGCCTTTTGTTGCCAAATTATTAGGTTATCCTTGGAACCAGTTTTTCAGAAATTAGTTGGGCTGCTGTGCCATATCAATAAAAAGCAAGAAGAACTAGCCTCACAGAGGCGTTGTCAAGGCCACACTTCCCGTAGTGCAAGGGATTCTCCCCCTAAAACAATGGTGTAGCACCCGGTTCCCCTGTCCTGCCCAGTGCTTTGGAAGGCATTGTGCCTCAGCAGACATAAGACTCCTGGGACCCATGCTGCAGTGGGACCACTCCACGGTGCCTGCCAATGTCAGCCAGTATCATCATGGGAAATCTAAGCCTTCAAGGTTCATTCAACACTTTTTGTTGGTGAGGGGAGAGAGATGGTATTGTGGATCAGAAACAGGAAAAAAACAAACAAACGCTAGGTTCTCTCCTGCCACAGGCCTCCAGTATAGTTTTGAGCAAGCTACAGAAGACCCGATTTTCACATCAGAAGCCTAGAGCTGTTAGCAAAAACATCCAAGTAATAGTCACAAATGCACATTCAAATCAAAATCATGAGATGTAAAAAAACAAAACAAACAAACAAAAAACCCAACACTTATGATTTTGGGCACAAAGATAAGTGTTTTTAATCTGCCTTCCCATTGTTAAACTCCTACTGCCCACCTCCATTTTGGGTGACAATTACAGTACTGCCAATGCTCACATAGATACTGTAAGTTACATGATTGTGGCCCCGCTGCAGGAGCTTTTGCTGGAAGACCCAACTGAGGTCAAATTACAGTAATTTGCACAAAGTGCTGCCTGATGATTCAGAGAGCTTACAGCTTCTTCACAGACCTAGGAATTCCAATTAATTAATGCTGTGTGCCACCCCTGCCTGGCCTCAACCAATCAATTAATTTATGTATCCTCCTCCACAGACCCATGTAAATTCTGCATCTCTCAAAATAATCACATCAATTAATTTTGTGCTCCCAGCCTCTACATCTGCCCCAGTCCCACAGCATTTCTGCCTTCCCCCAGGTTCACATCTACGCATTACTCCCATTCCCACTTCTGTTCCTCCTGCAGCTGTGGAGGTTCTTCATCCTCCTTGACCAGGCCTGGGGAGGAGGCTGCTCCAGTGAATCTTCATGTACACTCCTCTGAGGATGGGATCAGCTCCAGAAGGGGCCCTCTTCTCTGCCTTTCCAGTCTTGGTTTTTCAGGATATGGGGAAAGGGAGGAAGGAGGAACAGAGAGGAGCAGTGCTGCTGGGCTCATTCTGCTCCCTCCTTCCTTCCTTCAGCTGTTCCCTGTCTCCTCCTCCCCTACCTACAGAATACAGAGCTGGAGGAAGATACAACAACTGGAAACAGCCTGAGAACCAGTTAGAAATCCTCTGGTAGGATATAGCTTGACCTTGGATTTGTTCTGCTGTGGCAAGAAATAATCTAGGTGATTTTCTAATTATTTTTGTCTTTTGCAGGTAGAGGGACAGAGTACATCATACATTGAGGGAGTGAAGTCTCCTCTCGTCAGATGCATGCAGTTTTTTTTTTTGGGGGGGGGGGGACCCAGACACCACACACACAGGTAAGAGGATTGACTGGTTTATGTGAAATGCTGAAACTACTTTGGGAGTAAATTTTGGATGTAGTCATAAAGAGACTTTGTGCTTATGGAATATAGTGTATGATGGATCTGCCAGTAGGATTCCCAGCTTATTCACCCTCCAGGCTAAGGGGATGGCCACAAGAAATGCCACTTTCCTTGCTAAGTGAGACATTAAACCACTAGCTATGTGTTCCAGGGGAGGCTTGGTGAGTGCCAAAAGTAAATAATTTAAGTCCCAATGAGGAGTAGGCTTCTTTACTGACTGGAAAGTTTTGATTAGGCCCTTTAAGAATCTGCTAGTCAACGGGTAAGTGAAAATTGAATAACCATCTGATGGTGGATGGCGCACACTAATTGCTACCAGGTGGATTTGTATAAAACTGAAGGAAAGCCCAGCTGTTTTGAGAGAAAGTCCAAAAATGAGGGGAATATCCTCTATCTGCTGACTCAGGAGATAGATGTTTCTGCTGTGCCCAGATGGAAATGTGCCACTTGGCTGAACAGCACTTCCTAGTGGAGCCATTTCTGCAATTAAAGCTTGTTTGTATGACTTCAGAGCAAGAATGCCCTAATGTTGATGCCCATCCAAAAACCAAGCCATGACATGAAGTGCTTCAGGTTTGGGATGTCTGATCTTGCCCTTCTTCTGGGGTCAAGAGATAAGGAAAGAACGGGATGCTGAGATGTCTTGGCATCAAGAAGCCAATCAATGAGCTGCTACTACTACCAGAAAGACCTTGGAGACGACCCTAGGAGCAGTGGGGAGGCCGAATGGAAGCACCCTGTAATGAAAGTGGTGAATCTGAGAAAACACCTCTGAACGGCTGAATATCCTTGTGTAAGCATCCTTCATTATCAAGAGCTGTAAACCAAATGGCTTTTTTCCAGGGATGGGATTATTGATGCTAGAGTGACAATGCAAAGTCTCTGTGTGTGAATAAAGTGGTTTAGATTGCAGAAATCGAGGACAGGTTTTCAACCACCTGTCTTCTTGGGCACTAGGAAGTACATAGAGTAAAAACATTTCCCTTGGTGTTGAAGAGGTACCTGCTGTATTGCTTCTGCCTGAGAAACCCCTTGTGAGAATGGTCCCTGAAGATTTTGGAGGAGTAAAACAGAATCAGGTTTTGGAGGAGGAAAATAAAACTTGATTGCATAGCCAGAATGGATGATATCTTATACCACTACAGTGCTAAATGTCCCCGGAAAACAATGTGGGAAATCGAACAGTGATGGCATAAATGGTTTGTAGGATTTGAATGCCCATCAAAAATATCTTTTCAACAGGGGATGGTATTGAGATTATGTAAAAATTGGAGGGGCAGGGAAATGAGACTTCTGTACTCTGTCTCTCACAAGAAAGGTCATAAGACCGGTGGTGATCAAACTGGTGAGATGCCAGTTTAGGTTGTAAAGCTGGCTATGATACTTCCTTTTGGGGGCAGGTGTATTTTCATTGAAAAAATGGGCTTCATCAAAGGTAAAGTCTGTCACGGTGTTTTGAACCTCCCTACAAAACCCTGAAGCANGCACCTTCTTCTGGCTTGTGCACACTGTGCAGGCATAAAGGGCTGAGCTTCCCCTGATCCCCCTCAGCTCCTTCCTACCACGATGACTCCAATAGAGAGGGAAGGAGGGTGGGTCATGGAACGGACATGTGCAACACATCTTGAAGAATAACAGTTACGGAAAAGTTAATAGCCATTTTCTCTGCCTTGAGTGATTGCACATATTCATTCCAAGCAATCCCATCTGGAGGTGCATTTGGAGCCTATTTGAAGAGGGACTGGAGGACCACTCGTCCAAATTCACCATCACCTCTAGATTGTTGAGAGATTGCGTAGTGAAAGGCAAATGTGTGACGTGATGACCAGATTGCCACAATGCAAATGTCTAATATGTGCATGTTAGCCAGAAATGCCACAGAGGCTGCTTGGAATCTAGTCAAATGGCCCAATACTCTGTTGGCTTCATGTTTGCCATCTGGCGACACAGGCAAAAACAACTGGATATCCATGAAGAAATCCATTGGATGGAAATCGGACTGCCCTTCATTCCGTCTGCAAATGCAATAAACATTTGAGATGAAGATCTGAAAGGTTAAATTGTTCTAGATAAAATGTTAACATTTTTAACATCTAGAGTGTGCAGTGTATCCTTTCCTTTATTACCATGAGGCTCTGGGAAGAAGATCTGCAAGAAAACTGCTTGGTTGATATGAAAAGTGGAGGCCACTTTAGTAATACAACTTGTATGGGGATGAATGTAGACTTTATCTGTGCAAAAACAGTATACAGAGGATCTGATACTAATGCCCTCAACTCCCCATCTCTTCTAGCCAATGTAATGGCTACTAAAAACACTACTTGCATTTAATGTGCAACAGAGAGCAGGTCGCTAGAGGCTCAAAGGAGGAATCCATCAGCTCCGTTAAGACTAGATTCAGGCTCTATGGTGGAATAGGGTTCTGTATGTGTGGAAACAGTCTGTTCAAACTCTTTAAAAATCACATGGCCAGTACGTTGGGAAAAAAGGGAGCAGTTAGTCAAAGGAGGGGTGAAATGTTGATAAGCTGTTAGGTGTATCCTGATCAAACTAATCACCAATCCTTCATGTTTCATATACAAAAGATAGTCCAGCACATGCTAAATAGAAGCAAGAATACTGGGAGTTCTTTCATCCTCAACCAGATGGAAAACCTCTTTTACTTAGCAAGGTAAGTTGTCCTCATTGATGGTTTTCTACTATTCAACAATATCTCCTGCACCTCTCTGGAGCAGGACTCCCCCACTGTTGTTAACCATGAAGTCTCCAGGCCATCAGGTGAAGGGCCTGAATGCTGGGGTGGAGGAGGCAGTCATGATTCTGCTAAACTAGGCCCATGTGAAGTGGGAGTAAACAGTGGGGGACTGATTGAGAGATCCAAGAGCTGTGAAAACCAGTGCTGATGGGGTCAGTCAGGGCAATCAGTATAAGGCAAGTCTCATCCTACTTGACCTTGCACCAGAACTGATAAGATAAGAGACTGGAATTCCCTTGCAGATATTAGTCAGGTCTATTCACCAATCTAGAGAGGATAAAATGTGACTTCATATGTGCACTAATATGTCTATGTGGTGCCTTCTTGGAGTATACACCTCTGCTACCAAGCCCTGAAGGCGACTGAGATGCAGTCTGGAGTACCTGAACATATAAGTGCCCAAGCAACTTTAAACATCTCAATGTGGTGAGAGGATAAATCTTTAAGTCCAGAATCAGGTTTTGCATCATATGAAATCTTGCCTGCAGTAGTAAGGCCCTGGTTGTTGTCAAGTCCAGAACTACTCCAGTACATGCTATTTTCTGGAGACAGTTTGAGTTGATCAGGACAAGCATGTCAAAGGTGAACTGGATTGTGTGAATGCTG
This sequence comes from Trachemys scripta elegans, assembly GCF_013100865.1. Classification (NCBI taxonomy): domain Eukaryota; kingdom Metazoa; phylum Chordata; order Testudines; family Emydidae; genus Trachemys; species Trachemys scripta. The sequence goes on from NC_048308.1 coordinate 22,716,659, forward strand.
GACACCACCCGTGACTTGCAATCAACCTCTTATCAGCCAATCATCCAGGCAAGGGAATACATGGACCCTTACCTCCAGAGAAATGCTCATACACCACTATACACTTTCTAAAAACATGTAGGACAGTCAAGAGATCACAGGGGAGCACTGTGAAGTAATACTGTTAGCCACTGACTGAATCTCACAAAGTTTCGGTGACTCTTATGAATTGCCATGTGAAAGTAGGCATCCTTTAAGTCAAGAGACGTGTACCAGTCCCCTGGCTCCAGGGAAGGAATAATGGAAGCTAGAGTGACCATCCAGAATGTTGATGTTTTCAAGAACTTGTTTAAATGCCTTAGATCTAAAATAGGCCTGAGATCCTCTTTTGGCTTTGGGATCAGAAAGTACTAGGAATAAAACTCATTTCTGCTGACTTCTATAGTTTCAACAAGGAGAAGCAATTGTATCTCTTGCAGTAATACTGTCTCATGAGAGAGAGGGTCCCTGAAGAGGGGCAGGGAAGGAGAATGGGAGGAGAGTTGAAATAAAATTGAGTGTACATCCCACTTTCTCAGTGCTGTGACAGACCCAGACCAGTGGGGTACAGGAGTCTGGTAGAGAGCAAATATACTGGTCACTGGATGAGTAGTTTTCTGTTCCCTGAGTGACCAGAGCAGGGGCTGCACTAGAGTAATCAGGAAACTGCTAGAACCGGTTAAGGCAGGCAGGCTAATTAGGACACCTGGAGCCAATTAAGAAGAAGCTGCTAGAATCAATTAAGGCAGGCTAATCAGGGCACCTGGGTTTTAAAAGTAGCTCACTTCAGTTTGTGGTGCGAATGTGAGGAGCTGGGAGCAAGAGGCGCACGGAGCTGAGAGTGAGAGGGTGTGCTGCTGGAGGACTGAGGAGCACAAGCATTATCAGACACCAGGAGGAAGGTCCTGTGGTGAGAATAAGGAAGGTGTTTGGAGGAGGCCATGGGGAAGTAGCCCAGGGAGTTGTAGCTATCATGCAGCTGTTACAGGAGGCACTATAGACAGCTGCAGTCCACTCTGGCTGGAACTCGGAGTAGAGGGCGGGCCCGGGTTCCCCCCAAACCTCCCAATTGACCTGGACTGTGGGTTCTTCCAGGGGGGAAGGTCTCTGGGCTGTTCCCCAACCCACATGGTGAATCTCTGAGGCAAGAAAATCCACCAATAAGCACAGGACCCACAAAGATAGAGGAGGAATTTTGTCACAGTGCTTATAACCCACCAATCTGTTGTGATGTGGGCACAGGCATGACTGAAGTGGGACAGACAGTTTGTAAAAACTGGAAAAGGAAAAGATGGAACTGGTACACTCCTCTCGAGCTGCCCATCAAAATGAGCTTTTCAAAGATGCTACCTTCCTTGAAGAACTAGTGGCTGCAGAAGCAGATGGCAGTGGTGGTCATCATTCGTAACCTTTGGCAGTTCTTGGGCTCGAGGAGCAAAACTCTGAAAACGCTGAGACTGATGAGGATGGAACACTTTTCACTTCATTGCTGTGGTATACATATCCAGGGATTTCAGGGTTGCTCTAGAGTCTTTTTGACTATGCAGAGTCTCATCTGTCTTTTCTGGGAAGAGTGATGGCCTTCAAAAGGTAAGTCTTGAAGTGTCTGTTGTACTTCTGCAGTGAGACCAGAAGAGCGTAACCAGGATGAGAACCTCATCGTAATTACAGAGGCCATGCTGTGAGCTGCAGAATCTGCTGCATCAAGACCTGCCTGGAAAGCCATTCTGGTGACCAACTTGCCCTCCTCTTTTAAAGACTGGAACTCATTTGGGATCTTGTTTTTGATCTTCAAAACCGTACCCCATATGGTGAAATTATAGCCCCCAAGAAAAGCTTGCTGGTTTGCAATATGAAGCTGTAATCTGTCTGTGGAATAAATCTTCCTCCCAAATAAATCCTGCTTCTTGTTGTCTTTATTTTTGAGGGTTGATGCTTGGTGCACCTATCTTGGCTGCTGCCACTATAAGGGAGCTGGAGAAGTATGGTTATATATGTGCTCAAACTCCTGAGAGGGGACATAATTCCATCTCTGCACTCTGTGTTTACACTTAGAGGCAGGGAAGCTGGGGTCTATTAAAGGACCTTGGTAGCCTCTAAGATAGCCTCATTTATAGGGAGAGCTATTCTGGCTGGAAACACAGATGTCAAAATATTCACCAGTCTGTGGTATTTTTCCCGGTTCTCCTCTGTCTGGATGTCTAGGGCCATAGCCATCCTCCTCAACAGCTCTTGATGAGTCTAGCAATCATCAGGAAGTGGAGAAATAGGCTCCTCTTGTGGTTGTTCGTGAGAGGGTTCGTGACTCTGCTCAGTGCCGGGCTTGGTACCGACATTATGGTGTTTGTGGCATTACTGCTCCTGATTCCCAGTAGATGGAGGTGGCTGTGCGGATGCTCTTGATTGAGGAGGAAAGCCTCACTGGTTCCAAAAGGGCAACTGCTACAGCCCTGGTCCCCAGCTATGCATAGCCCAAGGGTCCCTCCTATAAGCCCTCTGCTGGTACTGAGACTGAAACCAGGGCAGGCAGGTGATATATCCCCTCTGATGGGAACAGCTAGGTTGAACTGGATTCCTATGTATCCCATAGTCAGATAAAGAAGCTTCTTGTGATCATGGTGATGCCGTAGCTATTGGTACTGGTCAAGAAGGCAGCTCAGACTCTGAAGAAAGGGGAGCTGGGAATATCATTTGTGGCTTTCTCCTAGATGGTACTGGACTAACTGGTACTCTAATGGCCAAATCTGATGGGCTGCCCATTGTGGAGGTGAAGGTGCTGAGGGTGAAACCTTGGGTGCCAGTGCCAGATGAATCTTGAACTGCTGGTGACGGTGGCACAGAGAGGTTTAATAATTCTCTCAGAGCCTCAAACCTCAGGAGTAGATGGTACCAGGAAGACACTATGTGGTACCAAGAACTGAGGACATGTGGATGAAGGTACTTCAGGAGCCAGTCTTGTAAGGCCCACACTGGGCTCTTGAGTCAACAAACTCCCTGGTTTAGAGGTGTACTCTGGGGAGTTCTTCCTCTTTGAATATCCTCCAAAACCTTTATAACACCTCACCCTCTTCTCATCTTTCAACAATCCCAGTGCCGAGTCCGATTTCTGATGTCTCTTCTTCAGTAGTGGTGATGCCAGAGACATGCTATGGACCAATGCCAAGGTGCTTGGCACCTGGACTGAGAGAGATGGCTCAAATGGGGGACATAACATTGATTCCATCAGCGCATATTTTAATCTGGCTGCCCTGTCTTTTTAAAAAAAATAGGGCTTAAAGCCCTTACAAATACCACACTTGACACTCACATGAGTGTCCCTCAAACACTTAAGGCACTGCGGTGAGGGTCACTGCTAGGCATTTCTGTATCACAAGAGTGGCAGGGCTTGAAACCTGGAGAGCGCAGCATATGTCTGGTACTGGGGACGGTATCCAAACTGAATGCTGGAACCATACAAAACAACAAAAGCTTTTATTTTATTTATTTATTTATGTACTAACCTACCAACCAAGCAAAGACTGGGAACTCCAACAACCATCATGTGTGGTAGGGAGGAACTGAGGGTGGTCCGGGCAACTCTGCCTCTTATGCCTGAGTAGTGTGCATAAGACAGCAGAGGATGCTCAGTCTGCCCCGACAGGTACTGTTATGGGTAAATCTCTCTGACAACTCTGCACAGGAGGGCACAGACACCTACAGTGGAATGGACATGTACAATCACTTGAAGAATTGTTGTTCTCACCTAGTCAAACACTTAAGGGCAGAAATCTAAATATATAATGAAAAAAGAAAATCTCATTGTCCAATTTGTACTTTACTGCTAATTAAAACTACATAGTTAATAAAACTAGAGTGTTTTCCATCCTCCATTGTAAAGGAGTATTTTATTACTATCCACATCATCGCGCTCACAATTTAGACAGTCAGCATCTTTGTTGTTTGGTTTATTAGCTTCCTAGTGTTGCAGCTGTGTGAAACTAGGCAGTTGCACTTTACAAGCGCTAATTTTCATAGAATATTAAAATTCCATAATTGTGAATTATTTTACAATATGGAAAAATAACTTCATTTTCATTCTAAGATAGAATTCCTTCCTCTCTCTTTGTGAGTACCAAAAACACAGGGTCATGTTAACCTAATGGTGTTAAGCAAATAATATTTTTGGAGAACATAGTGCCTTTTATGGTGATGTCTACAGCAGTCCTTAGTTTTGTTTTGTTAAACTTAGCAAGATGAAGGCCTCCCAACAGTGTCACCAAGTATTGCTGTCCTGGGCTAAACAAAGCCAAGAAGGTGCTATAAAGCATCCCAAGTCACATGTCCATATCTTCACTGATGATTGTTATATCACGGACCATACATATGACTATACAGTGATAAAACTTCTAGCTCTTCTTTTTAGACCAGTCAACTCCAAAATTACCATCATCCTAGAAATTCAAGATTCCTTTTTCCATGATTTTCTCTCTTATCCTTTTCTTCTATCCAGGTAAAAACAACTTTTCAGACCTAATTTTCCAGCTTTTATCTTCTCATGCTCCACCTTGGTGAGTTGCCAAGTCTGTGTTTATATATCATGAGTGGGAATATAGATACAAATGTTGATAGCTTGTTTGCAAATAAAGCTCCCTTTATAATATTACATGGACTTTTGAAAGTTTTTCATTCAGCCTACTTTACTTCATCTTTCTGATTTAAAATTAGCATATGTTTTTCTTCACAACCTTGTACATTCAAATGTATAGTCTTATAATCCTGTTGGACAGCTACTGTTTCAATAAAGCTGGATGATAACCAGGTAGAAGCCCGGCACTGCATTCAATTATCATAGGGGCAGAACCTTCACCCCAAAATTATTTGTTGTTTTTTGTTTGTTTTTTATCTTCAACGGCATGCATTTAACAACCCAATTCTTGCAAAGAAAATGGTAGAAAGGGAATTCAATAATGTGAAAACCAATGGCTTTGCTTAAGTGAATTGTCCTTATTGTTAAGAAAATTCAGTGCAAAAACCATTCAGAAGCTAAAGTGTGAGTTCTGAAGATAATTAGCATGACCCCGATTAGCTGTTTAGCAATCACTTGCAGCTATGAGCGCTCCCTATAGGATGGGTTACTGTACCAGGGACTCAACATTGCCATTGATCACAATTTAGCTATTTAAAGTTGGAAATTAAAGTTAAGGGATTTTTGCTTGTGATGCAAGAAAAACAATGTCAGCTAATTGAATATTTGCGGAAGGAGAGTACCTAATCTGTTGAAGAGGAAGGAGTCCAACGATTCAGGAAATCTTCAGGAGTGGTATGGATGCAGTAAAACATGATCACGAAAAGCTACACAAGACAGAAAATTCAAAGGAAAACAAATGAAGAGAGACTTACCTGATAAATATGATACGAAGTTAAAAGCCCTTATCTTCCCAAATGGAATAAAAATGAGTGGAGAGAAACAAATGAGTCATACAACTCCATGGGAATAAAAAGAAGTGCCTTCAGCTATATCTCACCCACGGTCTGTCAATCTAGTGAGTCAAAAAGAAAAAGTGCATTAGATGGCCAGCAACTCATAGGAAATACTGCCCTAAACCCTGTGGATACTTGCCAGGCGCACAAAGCGACCTTCCTTTTTAGTCCACTAGGAAAGCACTATCAACTTCATTCCCCACTGACAAGAGCTACCTATGTGAATTTTCCTTGGTTGAGGAGTGCTGGTTGAAAATTTTGATTGACAACTGGGTTTTTGACTAAATGAAATTTTTCATGAAAAATACATGCTTTCTGCATTAAAAAAAGATGAAAAAAAATAGAGCACCCAAACCCAGAAATATTTTAGCTGAAAACTGAAATACGTTCAGTGCTGAAATGTCTCATAGGCATTGTAGTTTGGTTGACTCATGCTTCCATTCTCCTTTATGGGACTCCCCTGTTGGATTTCATTTCCCATGCTGCACCACAGGCATGTGAATGCTATGATGCACCGCCTCTCCTTAACAAGTGGGGAGATCATGGTACATCATGGGAGGTATAACCTGGATAGGAAGCCCTGTTTATAGAGGAGAAAGGAAGCATGAGGCACCTGAACTACAAGTCCCCTGAGACATCATTATGTTCTTAACTCTCATGAGGTACCATTTCATAAAAAAAAATTCACTTTTCAGCTGAAAATTTTTTTCCCCTAAAAAGTCAAAATTTGCCACAGCATAAACCCTCCAATTTTTCAAACAGCTCCGTACCTGAATACCTACCATAAAAGAGGCTGCAGGTTGTAGACAAATGAACACAATGGTTACAATTCCTAAAGAGGGCAGAGTCTCAGACAGCAACACTTGGCAGGACATTTTATTAAACATAAATCAGTAAACAAAGAATAGTAAAGATATGCCAAGCAACTCTTTAATCCAGGTACTGGTGTAAAAAAAAATCTCAAGGTGGCATACATCTATTGCATCTTATAAACAGCTACTTGGATAGTCTTACTGTATATGCAACACATATCCTGACATTCCCTTGATGAAAATGGGCTTTAAAAAGCCTGGCTTCAGGCACTCCAGTGAGATGCCATTCAGGGGTTTAAATTGATGACACAATGTGGCACGTCTATCACATCGCATGAGGTTATGTCAGCTTACATTGTGCTACTTGGTACCCATAGCTTCTTGTCCAGTGAAAGATGCATCATGCATGATGCAGCATTAACAATTTAAACAACTACAGTGTGGGATTTTAAGATAGAGACTCTTTTGTAAACAATGCACCTCTAGATAGCATTTATCACACAGTGGCTTCTACTATAAACTAAATGTGTGGTAAGACTGCATTTCATTATGTTTCACATTCAACATGTTTGATATTTCCATTACCACCATATATACTGGCCTGATTCTCCAGTGCCTTGTACCTTTTATAATTATTTATGCCTGTCCCAAATGGGTAAAAATGTAAGCATTCTGACAGGGTAGCATTATACACCCACTTTGGAGAGGTGTTAATGACTATACAAGATGCAAGACTGTAGAAAAATCAAACCCACTAGAAAAATGTGTACACAGATACAACACAGTATCCTTTTCTAAGAATAAGCTGCAACAATACTTGCTGTGAGAAAAAAAATCAAAAGAACATTACTAAGGCAATCGTTCTTTAGACCTTATAGTAAAAAGGGCAATTAAAATGAGAATAATTCATCAGTTACCTTAGTATATGTACCAGTTATTAGACTGTTGAATGGCTTTTTAAGTGAAGATGTGGAAACCTCACCAACTGTTGGGTCATGTAAAACTAGACTGAAAAAGACACTAGAAAATACACTGTAGGGATCCAATCTGCATCAGGAGAAGCTGGACGAGAACCTCATTTTCTAGCCCATTGCGTTTCTATTGTTCCATTATAGTGATCCTTTAATAAGCAGTTTTGAAGATGCATTCCCACACTCAGCTTTGCAAAAGAATCAGATGAACATGCCAATTTGTACCAACAGATGGGCATCTCCACATTTTCATTTCACAAATAAATTAAAGGTTCCCCCCACCCCCCTTTAGAATATATTTGAGGCAAGGCACCTAACTGGGAAGATCTTCCTCTATATCCCATAATGTAAGACTAAGCCCCAATTGGTTTTTAATGGCCAGACCTCTGTGCCAACACAGTCACACTGAAGTCAGTGGGGCTCTGCCCAGGCACAGGGAACCAACCACCTGTGCAAAATAAACTACAGGATCCAGGCCTAACTTTCAACCCACACTTGGTGTGCTCCCGTGGGCACACCTTTTTTTTGTGGGGTAGGGAGGGAGGTGGCAACAATGCTTTTATTAAACCCACTATGTGCTTGCAGCGAGAATAACTGCAGTAGCAAATGAGTATTTGCTTGTACAGTCACCCAGTCTGGGTCCAATTCTTTTATTGAAGGCAATGGGAGCCTTGCCATTGACTGCAATAATGGGAACTACACCAGGCCCTTCCATGTGTGAATGCAGCATTTTATATGAGGAACGGATACTAGCAAATGCATTTAGCTGTTCCAGCTGTTCCACACATTACATAGTTTCTGAAGCCTCCAAAAAAAGACACCCTGGGAAGTCACAGTATATTATGCAGGTGGAAAGGAAGGTACCTCAGTTAGCCCCTTTTCTTTTCATTGTAGAAAACTGCCTTTCACGTTCAAGGCAAATATACAGAATGTACACAAAGCCATGGAAACAGTTTTGCAGGCTTGGGTTTTTGTTTGTTTGTTTGTTGCCAACACTGGGGAAACTTTTGTACAGTCCTAATGGGAACAATATATTTTAAAAAGAGCACTGATAGTCTGGTATATTAAAGGAGAAGGGAAAGATGCCAAAACCTTGAATGTCAAGTTTGACCCAGGCTTCAAAGTAAAAGAAGTCTATTGGATGCAAGTCTGAGCCCTAGATAAAATTCTCTCCCCCAATGAGATTAACATGAGAGGAGATTAAAAAGTCAGATCTCCTCCCTTGATTAGCCCAGTGGCTCTCAACCTTTCCAGACTACTGTACCCCTTTCATGAGTCTGATTTGTCTTGCATACCCCCAAGTTTCACCTCACATAAAAACTACTTGCTTACAAAATCAGACATAAAAGTACAAAAATGTCACAGCACACTATTACTGAAAAATTGCTTACTTTCTTATTTTTACCATATATTTATAAAATATATCAATTGGAATATAAATATTGTACTTGCATTTCAGTGTATAGTATATAGAGCAGTGTAAACAAGTCATTGTCTGTAAGAAATTTTAGTTTGTACTGACTTTGCTAGTGCATTTTACGTAGCCTGTTGTAAAACTAGGCAAATAGCTAGATGAGTTGATGTATCCCCTGGAAGACCTTTGCATCCCCCCAGGGGTACACATACCCCTGGTTGAGAACCACTGGGTTAGCCCACCAGAAAGCAGGAATATTTTTGGAACCCTTTACAATGGTGATATGAATTAATTTCTGAGTTACAAATTGGCTACATCACAAGATTTAATGAGATGTCTCTTGTTTAATAAAATACAGGGGCTGTGTAACATCTCATGATGTAATAGCTTGTGATATATCACAAGATAAATTTGAAGTTACAGTAGCTAGGGGCATCACTGTATAATACCTCTAAAAATAATAAATGGTTGGTGCATCAGTATTATGACATGCTACATCAGGTAATAACAGAATGTGACACAATGCCAAGTGATGACAAAGCTCAAAAGGTCTCGTGCTTTGGTTCAGACAATCATCATGCCCTAAAATCAACTTATTCACCCCAAACATCATTTACACTATCTGAAACTCTTGAATTTGCAATATTGTGCTGGACATTTCCTAAGAATGGATGTCCCAGGCCAAGCCAGAAGGCCAACATGAGCAACTGTCCCCTTTACCACCAGTGCTCCCACCTGCAGAGCAAAAGAAGACTCAATCTTTTCCCTCACATTATTCATGTTAGCGTGAAAACATTATAAATGTATCTAAAACAAATGCATATATTAAAAATAGCCATTTTAGCCATGTCCTCCAATAACACAGCAATAATGTGTTAACTTAAAGCATAGGTTTCTAAGGGAGGTTATGGAAATCACTGTCACTGGAAATTTTTAAGAGCAGTTAGCCAAACACCTGCCAGGGATGGCATAGGCTTACTTGGTCCTGCCTCAGAATGTGAGGATGGACAGTGGTGCCCAACCTTATTTCACAGGAGGGCCACATAAACCCAAGCACAACCTTGCGTGGGCCAAACAGATTCTACATATTTTATTAAGATTTAAAGTCACCTGTATTGATTTATATTTTAAGTTCAGCTTGTTTCATATGTAATTAGATAGGTAGTTTCTATGTACAGTATTGTCTATTTACACACTTGTGTACACTAAAATGATGTAAACGATGACAAAACACTAAGGGATCAGCTGTTAGTAGATTGTGTTGAAGCAGACCATAGGCCTTATGAAATGCTCTGGTGGGCTATGTATGGTCCGCAGGCCATAGGTTGGGCACTGTGATGGGGTGCAACTCACCACGCTAGCACCTCCTGCTGGTGACCTTGTGGATCAGCTCACAGGTCAGTTCACCGACTCTCTGTGATGTCTCACCTGCTGTCACTTCTATTCCTGGATCCATGTCACTTCAAGGACTGTGCGTATCCTCTTCAAGATACAGCCCTTCAGCTGTACCACACTCTGTGCTCTCCCCTTCCAGGGGGAAGGTATTGCAGTCCAACGGTCCAGCCACTTCCTCAGTGGTGACTGGGGGGGGCGGGGTAGGACAGGACCCAGGCCCCCCACTACTCCAGGTCCTGGCCCAGGGACCGTGTAGATGACAGCCATGTGCTGCATCCCCTTCAACTGCTCAGTCTACTTCCCCCGGCCATTCCCCCACAGCCCCAGCACCTTCTCTGCCTTTATCTCAGAGTTAAGCATGCCAGTTTTAGCAGTCAGAGAGGAGCTCAGTTTCACTCCCCTAATCCTGGCCAGCACTACTCTGTCTGAGGTGCTAGCATTCTTCCTTCTGCAAGGCAGCCAGGCCTCCCTCCTCAAGCTCCAGAGAGCAACTGAACCTGTTCTTCCGGGCAGCTCTTCTTATATGGGCTTGCCCAGCCCTGATTGGCTGCTCCTCACAGCCCCTCTCCTATTGGCTGTTTTTTGTGCAGCTGCCCTAGGGTTACATTAACCCCTTACATCAGTTAGTATGGCGTGGACACCCCATTACAGGCACCCCTGGACTAGATGATCTTCCAGAGTCCCTTCCAGCCCTGCACTTGTAGGATTGTATCTGAACAGACCTGGGCCAAGATTTTCAGTAATGAGCTTTATTATTTTTTCAATATAATAAAACAGTTAGGTTCTTAAACCATACGCGGCATCTAAATAAGTAGCCTTAGTTTTAGAGGTGCAGAACACCCAGAGCTCCCACACAAATCAGTGAAACCTCTTGGTCTCATAATATGTGAAAATCAGGCTATTTAGTCAGGTGTCTAAGTATGGATGTAAAAGTCTAAGTTTAGCTCTGATTTTTGAAAATCTTGGACCTGGGCTACATTAAAAAAAATCTCTCTGAAACAGAGGGTGGAAACAAGTTTTCATGGATGTGCAAAACTGTGAAAGAATTATTATCACTATTTGTCAAAGAAATTAAAGGCAGTTCACATAGACCTAAAAAAGAAAAGAAAGCTAACACTTGCAAAAAGAAAGTTGGCTGGAGAGGAGGAGGAGGAAGAGCAGGCTTTTTTTTTTTTATATATATATTGAAATTTTTTTTGTCTACATTTATATTTTTTCCCATAAGCAAATATCACCCTGGGGTGATATCTGTATTCCCCGAACACCCAAAACTCCTCCCAACTTCAATGGGAGAACTTGGGGGTTCATCAGGAATTCAGGATAGATTCCCTAGAATTGTGCTTACATCACAAATGATAAACTCTGACCCTGACAACAGGACAAGAAATAACAATGAGGTATGATGAATGAGTGGAAAGGAAGACAGACAAAGAAAAACAAAAGGAAATAAAGTGCTTCCAAGAGCACATTATTTACTAAGTATTCTGATCATGTATTTTGTTTCAATTTTTATAGTGATACTTATTATAATAAAAGGATCCTTTCTTCCAAATAATTCATTTCTGGTTTTTAAAGGGCTACATTATGCATACTGTTTACCTATGTCAGTTTTCATCAGGAAGTTGACATTTTGTCACTGTTTAGTTTTGTCTTGTTTACAGCACATCATCATAAACTGACTAAATCATAAAATGACAATTTCCTGAGAAATTTAAAGAGACATACTTAGCCATTTTACACTAAAACAACTGCTCTCAATTTAGGTAATTGCTTTCCCAGCTGACAGATGTGAACCTATCCATTCAGATAATGACTTTTCGAGCTGTCAAGATACAGAGAACAGGAAGTGTACATAGGGGTAAGTGTTCATGAATTAGCAGAATTAGCCAAAGTTTGCAGCTACCTGAATTATCGTGAATTCATTCAGTCTGTTTCTAACAACAAGCAGTAGGTAAGATTTGCTTTAACTATAAAGGTAAAGCATAGGGGAGCATGTGCAAACATGTCCCGTTCAGTACTGAACAAGCCTTGAGTACTGGACATTTTGAAAATTTCTTTGTGTTCTGTTCAAGAGTGAAATAATCACATTAGCCAGATAGTCTTCTTAGTTTTCAACAGTGTTCTTGAGAACATGGGGAAATAGTACACACTGTATTTTGCTGTCTTCACATCAGCCAAGAGTATTCTCTGATTTTCACATACCTAGCATGTGTTCTGTTTTCCAGTAATGTAGAAAATGAATTACATCCCCATGTAGAACATCTTGTTTTGAAGCATGGCCAAAGCAGAGGATTGAGAGAATCTGGGTTCTGTTCTGAGGTCTGCCAGAGTTTCCTATGGAACCTTAGGGAAGTCACTAAGCCAGTCAGTCAGTGATCCAGTTTGTGCATTTGTAAAATGGGGATATCAAGTTGTACCTACCACACAGGGTTGTTGTGAAGCTTAATTCCTTAACGTCTGCAAAGCACTTTGAGTGTCTCAGATGGCTGCTTTACTAGAAGTGCAAGCCATTAGCAACCTTATATATAACATGGTTTTATATATACACACACACATAGTTAGATTTTTCAAAACTTTTAATGTACTAAACTGGACAATAGCCGTCACTTTAAACAGCGATTAAAAAGTGTTTTGTTTTTTTCTCATCTGCACAACTGGGATAGTACAACTCGGGCTCACCTGAGTTGCATGTACTAAAATTTGCACTTGACACCCGAGGTAAGTTGGATAATGCACCCACCAAGGAAAGTCCAAAGTGGCACCATGGGGGCAAGTGGGAACTTCAACCCCAAAAGACTGGGCCCAGTAGCATCTCCACTAGGTGCCCAGGCCACACCAGTTGTCTGACATTGACTCATCATTAGACCAGCCATTTTATACAGAAAAAATAGAGACTGACCCAGGTTCTCAAGGAATCAGGAGACCTACAGGGACAGGAAGTAAAAGAAACTTTTTCTTGTTCTGGCCTAGAGTGGCCAAAAGATCATATCAAGTTAAAGGTCCTGGGTCCTAGCTGTTGCTCTGCACTGGGCTCTGTAATTCCACTGTGTCCTATTTCATGAGGCATTTTTGAAAATCCTGCTGCTGCCATCAGCAGCACAAGGAGGGAATAATTCTACAGTACTAGCGGTGTCTGCTTTTTCTTCACACAGCTTCCGTGCCACAGTTTCTGGTAGGTGCAATTAAAACTCTAACAAAAATTACTGGGCCATCACTACATGTGTAGGTTCCAGTTTCTGCATGACTGTGGACTAAGTTTACTTATCTGTATGTGGGGAGATTTTCAAACACATAAATGTCAGTTAGGCACTTCCCTCCTATTGAAAATCAACAAAAGTTAGGTGCCTAACTGCCAATTTGTGCCCTTGAAAATCAGTGCAGCATTATATATGACTATATTGCATAGCTACACAAATAGCCAGGAGAGTATGAGCAAAATATAATTCTAAACCTTCACTTGTCTAGTAGTTTAGAAATGCCAATACACCACAGATTAAATCAAACCTCATTCATTAAATGCATAGAAAATGACTTAGCTGCTCACCTGTTTACTAAAGGGAATATCCATTTTAGATTAAGTTAAGAACATTTTCCACTTCTCTTGTGAATTCATTTCTACAGAGGAAGGTAAGCAAATATATTTTTGTGCAAATGTAAATAGTTTAAAAAACAATTCATATAGCATGAAAAAAAATGAAAACAATGGAACCAAATTTAAATTGCTGAGTAGTATCCTCACTTTTTATACATATTGATTTATACCAGTGTATAATTTGACCCAGTGGATATACTTATAACTAGAGATTAAATAAAATTGGAATTTCCATCCCATGGAAAATTCCAGTATTTTAACATTTGTTTTCATTACAAATTGAAATACAAATTGAAATAGCAGAATGTTTCAGACAACAAAAGATTCTGAAAATTTTCAATTGGGAAATGTCAAATTTTTTTGTTTTGGGTTAGTTAGACATTAAACTGTTTCCACTTAAGCTGCTTCACTGCCTAAGAGGAGTTGTAGGTCTAGAGCCTCATGCCCCAGTTTTCCCCTGTTAGCCCCAGCAGGCCTAAATCAACCATTATGTCCTGCAGTGATGGCAATTCCCTGATGAACCACAGTGGTTTAGAGGGTGAACCATGCTTCATCATTGGAGATGTAATCTAGCCAAGGAAACCAGCCCATGGGGAGAAGAGGGGCATGAGGCACTATGGCTGCTTAGGTGGAATAGACTAATGTTGAACAGAACTAAAATTAAATATTTCAATTTGGTTTGACAAACTTGAATATTTTGACTCAGGATAACCTGACCTGAAACAAAACATTTTGTTTAGACAAAAATAAAAAAAAATTCACGAATATAGACATTTACCTGAGGAAAATTTCAGTTTAGCAGAAGCCACATTTTCAGATGAAAAACAACAACAACAACATTTCAACAGAAAATTCCTGACCAGCTCTGCTTATAGTCTTCACATAATGTACCCACCACACTGAAAGGCCCAGAGAAAAACACCTTGCCACAGTTTAGCTTGTTTATTTAACTCTTGCTAAAACCTTATCAAAATTATTTCCATTCCCTTTTTATATATAATTTTCCTTTTTAAAGTTAAATTTTGAATGTCCATAATAATAAACCAAATGTTATGCTTGAAATTGAATGTCTCTGTGTGATGGGGCGGCTGCCCTTCTTTGGTATGTAAGGGGTTAAAGCAACCATGGGGATGCTGCGTTGGAAGCAGCCAATAAGGAAAAGGCATGTAGTGCCAGCCAATTAGAGGAAAGTTTATTGGAGGATCCAATCAGAGCCAGGCTGCCCCATTTAAGAAGGGGCCGCTGAGCAGAGCAGAGGGCAGTCACTCCCTGGAGTTTGAGGGAGAAGGACTGGCTGCTTAGAGGACTGGAGCACAATGGATAGAGCAGTGCTGGGCAGGGTCAGTAGAGTATGAGGAAGTTCCAGGTTGACACCTGCCCAACTGAGGCCCTGATACAAGGGCACAGGAGAGGTGCTGGGGCTGTGGGGAAGTGGTCCAGGGCAGGAGATGGCAGAGTTGGAGGAGGAGCAGCATGTGGTTGCTGGCTATAGGGTCCCTAGCTGGGGACCTAGAGTAGCGGGCGGGCCTGTCCCCCCACCACCTTTTGCCCCACTTGCCACTGAGCGGAGTGGCCACTGTATGGACTGTAGTCTGCCACTGAGATTAGTGGCTAATACTGGGACTGCATATTGCCATTGAGGCAAGTGGTTGGACTCAGGATTGTCAGTCCCCAGGAATGGGGGGAAAGAACCATGTGGGGCACAGCCGGAGGGCTATGTCCAGAAGAGGATGATGCGGTCCAGGGAGCGATGTGGGTCCTGGATGCTGAGACAGGAGTAACGATGGGAGAGAGACACCACCTGAGGAGGGCGCACTGGCAGCCCTGAGCTAATTTCCAGGACAGCCAGCAGGAGGTGCCATGGTGGTGAGTCAAACCCTGTTACACATGGTGGAAAATGCGGGCACATGGTCACCACTGATGCAAAGGCAAGATAGAAGACTGTGGGGACTATCACCTATTTGCGCAATTAAGGAATATGTAAGATGGAGAATGGAATTGGGGAATACTGAGGCCTTCTTTGTGGAGGGTTCTGAGGCCTTCCCGAACTGGACTCTGAAGGTGTGGTGCCCCTGCGAGAAGGGGTAGACTGGCTGCAAGGGCAGCTTCAGACTCTGCTACAGCAGGTGCTCACCACCCATCAGAAACAGTGGGAGATACAGGAGCACCTGCATGCCTATATGGCTGTTTAAGTCGCTGCGAAGGGGAGTCCGTGAGAGTCGCAGGGAACAAGAGGGGAAGCCAGGCACCAGGACCAGGAGGCCGAGAGAATGTTTCGCCTGTGGGTGACTGGGACACATGAAGAGGGAGTGCCCCTACTGGGATGGGGAACAGAGACCCCACTCAGAGAATAGGAAAGTGAAAGAGCCCAAGAGAGACCCTCCCTGTGAGGAGAATAGGGTGGGACCAGGCATTTGGACCTGTGGGCAACAGGGACACGTGCGGAGGCAGAGGTCTCTGGGTTGTAGGGCTAAGGCTAACCCGGGGAAGGGGCCAAGCAAAAGGAGGACCATGAGAGAGCCATGGCCAAGGGGAGACAAGACATGTGCTTCCAGTGCCATGAGAAGGGCCATATAAAAAGGCATTGCCCCCGGAGGAGAAGGAGGGGGATGCCTGAAAGCCGGGCTTGGTCAGGGACTGCTCAGAGGGGCAGTGAGGACCGAGGTCCTGATAGACAACTCTCCCCCATGCCCAGTAGGTGGGAGGTAGGGAGGTGATAGGTAAGATGATTGGAGCAGAGAGGACCCAGAGAAAGCGGGAACCCATGTAGGAACAGGACATGTTACAGTGGGGACCCAGACCCTGGAAGAGGGAGGCAGGCTGCTCCTCTTGGTAGAGAGCAAGACATTCTGTGGGCCCAGTTGTGAGGGAAGCTGGGAAGATAGAAACACCCTCTCCCCAGGTGTGTGGTCAGGCAGCTGCCCCTCACTGGTATGTAAGGGGGTTAAAGCAACCCTGGGGATGCTGCACAGGAGGCAGCCAATAAGGAAAAGGCTTGTAGTGCCAGTCAATTAGGGGAAGGTTTATTGGAGGAGCCAATCAGGGCCAGACTGGCCCATACAAGAAAGGGCCTCTGAGCAGAGCAGGGGGCAGTCAGTTCCTGGAGTTTGAGGGAGGAGGACCATGGACAAAGCAGTGATGGGTAGGGTCAGCAGAGTATGAGGAAGCTCCAGGCTGATACCTACCCGACTGAGGCCCTGATACAAGGAGGAGGTGCTGGGGCTGTGGGGAAGTGGCTCAGGGAAGGAGATGGCAGAGTTGGAGGTGAGGCAGAACATGGCTGCCTGCGATAGCGTCCCTGGGTCGGGAGCCAGAATAGCAGACCCTGCTTTAGTGAGGGGAGTGGCCAGCATATGGACTGCAGTCTGCCACTGAGAAAAGTGGCTAGAACTGGGACTGCAATCGCCACTGAGGCAAGTGGTTGGACTTAGGACTGTTGGTCCCCCGGAAGAGGGGGAAAGAGGTCAGTGGGGCACAGCCAGAGGGCTGTGTCCAGAAGAGGATGATGCGGTCCAGGGAGTGATGCAGGTCTTGGATGTGGAGACAGGAGTGATGACGGGAGAGAGATACCACCTGAAGAGGTGCACTTGCAACCCTGAGCTAATGCCAAGGAAGGCCAGCAGGAGGCACCGTGGTGGTGAGTTGAACCCCATTACACTCTGTTTTTATATTCTGCTTAGGAGAAACTGAAAAAAGAGCATAAAATATGAAAAACATGGTGAGACTGACTAAAGTAAAAATCAAATTTAGAGACTGTGAAAAATAGACCTGAAAAGCAGCAAGAAAAATGTCTAATGAAAAAAGTATGTGTCTCTGTATATATGTATAACACACCCAATTTAGCATATATCAACATACACACACACACACCCCTCACTTGTCACTGCCTAGCTTTTATTCTTCTATTCCTACTTAACATCACAAGATCATTATTAAAAAAAAGCATGTTTTTCTGTTAAATCATTCTGGGAGGGGCAGGGATGAGGAATTTGTGCTTTAAATGTAAAAGAATTTTTACAAATTAGTAATATGAACCTGATAAGCAGGCTGGGAAGTTCACAAAATCTCCAACTCCTTAAGGTTTGTCTATCCCTAACAGAGCACTTCTTTCTGCAATGCTGTTGGAAGTCTCGCAGCATGCAATGTTGACCTGAAATTTAAATCAATGCAATATTGTTTCATTTACATTTGAAAATTTAATCTTTGAAATGCTTCTTTTGATTCACACCCACTGGATTACCCATCAGACATTATTACTTTCTTTTGAAATGTACCTCAGTAACTTGTAATGGTTATCCTTCCAAATGCTTAGTGTATATTAAAACTTAAGGGGTTAATAAACTTAAACTTTACTGGAGACACAAGTTCTATACTTCAACTCTGTACAATTGCAGATCCTAAGAGAGGCGTATTTGTATTGTGGTAACATTTAAGTTGGATTTAAAATTCTCCATCGCCAAATGAAGTGTGTCTTATTTTTCAGGTGTGAGACTTGGCAGCTCTCTTTTGCAGTATATTATCATAACACTGTCAGAAAGAGTTCAACAGTGCCAATTCTTACTAAACTGGGTGTGTTAGAAATCCAGTGTAAGCGCTGGATTTTTTATGCCAACAATGCATTTCAGCCTTTACCTTATTACCACACTCCTTGGCTGCTATAAGATAAAATCTTAAGCTTTTTAGTGCTAGTGTGTTAAATCTCAGATAACATAGCCAAATGCAGCAAAAGTTCAGGGCTGTTTTATGACATTGTTTTATCAAAAATTTTGATCTACAAAGCATGAATGCACAAATTCATTGCTGTAAGATGAGGTCAATTAAACCACACCTATTCCCTGGACAGGCCTTCCTTTTCATTTAGTAGACAATTTTATGTGTGCTACAAAAATATGCCCTGTCAGACGAGAAACACTTGCCCTAAGAGTGAACAAAGTGCCAAGTAAATTAGGAGTTTTCTGTAGAGCACATTTCAGTGCTGTATATGCTTAAGAAACATTATCTGTGAATTTTGGAGATAAAGTCATCTCGTAATGAAATTCAGCTGAGTAGGAACTAACCTAGAAACACCAGAAAAAATGCTGAGGTCAATGACAAGATAGGCTTGTCATAGAAGGATGCATGAAACAAAATAATCACAGTGAAGATTTCCAAGAAAAATCTTTATCATCTTGTAACAGGGAAAGTGTGTGACATGTGGCACAGGAAGTAATGGCAAATATATGTCAAACAGCATACTTTATTTTCCTTTCACTAGTGTGCTTTCTTATGAGAAGGTTAAATACTCCAGGAGAGGGATGGGATTTTTCTCATGTTAACTAATGCAGACAAAAGTGAATCGAGATTTGCTTTCTTCAGAATGTATTGATATTAACTGCTGGATTGAACAAGCTGTGGGAACAGGGATTTCCCAACGCCAGCATAAAGGATCATTGCTTATAAGCTAATTGAGCGCACAAAGTCTACATGCACCTTAAATTTCCATTGGAAACACTGAAATAATATTTTAAAATATTGTTACCTTTCATTTATGCTAAAGCACACACGCTAAATGATACTGTTATTCCAGGAAAAGAAAAGCACATTTTAAAGTCTCTGAAATGCAGTGTATTGTTACACTTTTACTCCATTTATTTTTCATTCTTCCCTCTTGTCCCTGACTTACAGGTGCCCTTAGTTACAACCATCAGTAAAAACAAAACACAGATGCAGCCTATAAATCTGTATTTGTGTACTAATTCATAAGAGTAAAATATCTTCGGTTCCTCTTTCCAATTTCCTTTCCCTATTTGATTCACAAGCTCACTGCGGTATATTGGGCTTAGGCTTTCAGTAACATAATCATGTCCCAGAAGGTTGGGTAATGGCAGAGTCTTCATGAGTTGGTTCTGACTGCCAGTGAATAAATTAAGCAAAGGAAATCTCCTTGATGAATAAAGGGACTAAGTAAATACAACAGCCTTTAACCAATGGGATGAGCTGTAATGGAAGCCCTTTAGAGGTGGGTCTGAATGGCTTAGAAGACCTAGAGCAAAAACATTTTGCACTATTAAGCTACATAAAAAAAAACTGTTTCTCAATACCAAAGAGTTAATAAGTTTCAAGGGGAATCAAACATGAGTGTTACATACTGCTGTTCTCATACATATTAATGGTGCCTGTGGAACTGCTGCAGTTAAGCTAGACTGCAATATAAAGACCAGTTTGGGGTATACCACTTTAAATCATATCAAGCTAAAAGTTGCTATGTAAACTGTAAGACTGAAAGTGATATTTTTTTCTTGCATTCATTCTTAATAAAATGATGGTTTGAATCTCTCCTCTACACAAAAAGTAACAATTGGAGGTATATTTCAGATGCTAATTAGTCCAACTCCAAATGAAGAAGATGTAGAGTTTTTTTTTTCTTTTACAGTTGTAAGCAGTTAGTCCTTATAACGATCTAAGCCCTTTTAGCATCCTGAAAACAGAGTATCTATGATGCAGACATAACATAATTGGTACAGTCACTTTTTTGGGTAGATTTAGATAATTGATAGTCCATAGCAATGAGAGCTCCTTGATTGGGATGTTAGCAAAAATACTGGCTAATAAGAACCAATATGATTGGTTAACAAGTCAGCTTAGCCAGTTGTGACATTCTACATTTTTCTTTATTAACTCAAAAGTCACTACATGAGAATTTAAAGAAGAAATAACGATGAAATTGTTTCAGAGTAGCAGCCGTGTTAGTCTGTATCCGCAAAAAGAACAGGAGTACTTGTGGCACCTTAGAGACTAACAAATTTATTAGAGCATAAGCTTTCGTGGACTACAGCCCACTTCTTCGGATGCATATAGAGTGGAATAAATATTAAGGAGATACATATACACACATACAGAAAGCATAAACAGGTGGGAGTTGTCTTACCAACTCTGAGAGGCCAATTAAGTAAGAGGGAAAAAAAACTTTTGAAGTGATAATCAAGCTAGCCCAGTACAGACAGTTTGATAAGAAGTGTGAGAATACTTACAAGGGGAGATAGATTTAATGTTTGTAATGGCTCAGCCATTCCCAGTCCTTATTCAATCCTGAGTTGATTGTGTCTAGTTTGCATATCAATTCCAGCTCAGCAGTCTCTCGTTGGAGTCTGTTTTTGAAGTTTTTCTGTTGTAAGATAGCCACCCACAGGTCTGACATTGAATGATCAGACAAGTTAAAGTGTTCTCCCACTGGTTTTTGACATGATTCCTGATGTCAGATTTGTGTCCATTAATTCTTTTGCGTAGAGACTGTCCGGTTTGGCCAATGTACATGGCAGAGGGGCATTGCTGGCACATGATGGCATATCACATTGGTAGATGTGCAGGTGAATGAGCCCCTGATGGTATGGCTGATGTGATTAGGTCCTATGATGATGTCACTTGACTAGATATGTGGACAGAGTTGGCATCGGGCTTTGTTACAAGGATAGGTTCCACACATCACTGAACAAAACCACTGACCCAGGAACCTATCCTTGTAAGTATTCTCGCCTGTTTATGCTCTCTGTATATGTGTATATATATATCCTCAATATTTATTCCACTCTATATGCATCCGAAGAAGTAGGCTGTAGTCCACGAAAGCTTATGCTCTAATAAATTTGTTAGTCTCTAAGGTGCCACAAGTACTCCTGTTCTTTTTGATGAAATTGTTGTTATAAATAATATTTCATATTGGTGCTCTAGTAGCACTCATTCAAGGCCAAGGCCTGGTTGTGATACACTGCATATATACATAGAGACTGACTGGTCCCTGTTACAAAGCACTTACAGCCTATGAAGATTAGCATCATATGAAGGGAGACAAAAATAATCAAATATATATGTTTTTAACCACATATTAATTAATGTATTAGTTTAGTAATAACAAATAAGGCTGGGATTTTAAAAAAATCTTAAGGTAGTTACACCCACAATTCTCAATAAATTCACTGAAAGTTGGATATCCAACTTGCTTAGGCCTCTTTGGAAATCCCACTTTAGTATTGACTTTCTGCAGTTACCCCTCAGCCTAGCCACTAAGTGTTAGCTCAGTGCTGGATGAAAGAATTTTGGATCTCTGGGCACCATGGAAATTGGGCCCCCCATCTTCACTCAAACTTGGACTGTATATCTCCCCATCATGATGGAGGGCAGCTGAGCCAAGCCTGAGAGGCACTGCAACTCACAGGTCACAACGCCACCTATCCAAATCGGGTGCCCCTGAGATGGGGGCTCTGCAAGTGCAAAGAGTGTGCATTGGTTAATCCAGGCCTGTGTTGGCTGATTTCTTGTAAGAAGGGTTTGAGAAGAAATGTGAAGAAGAGTGTAGCAACCTTATGGATCAGTTCAGAGCCGACATTTTGTGTGGAGTTGTGATAAGATACAACAACAAACAGGAAGGGAGGGATATAGCCCATGGAAACAAAGAGCCTTCAAAAGAGAAGATAAGAAACGTGAAGATAACAGATTCATTCTTCCCTTATCTGCCTAACTAGGATGCTAGGTTAAGAGAGAAATATATAACTGCTTCCCTGCCCCACCCCAGCTCAACTGACTAATATCTTCAGAGAGGTAGGTGATCTTTCCACTCCCAGCTCCACCAGTATTTCAGTAGAACCAGAAAAGCTCCTCACTCTCCCACTGTTATTGTTGCTTTGTCTCACCATACATTCTAATTTGCTCCAGCGTGCATCATGGAAATAGGGAATTCCCTTAATAGGGCATGTCTACACTGCATCTGGAAGCCAGCCTTGTAACCTGGGTCCACAGACTTGTGCTAGCAGGGATTGTGCTAGCACTCTAAAAATAACCGTGTAGACATTGCAGCTTGAGCTAGAGCAAAAGTTCGGAAGCCCACAACCACAAACACAGGTTTCAGAGCCCAAGTTCTAACATCTACATGGCTATTATTGAGCATTAGTGTGAGCTCTCCTAGCATGATCTGTGGACCCAGGCTGGGAAGCTTGCTCCCAGATGCAGTGTAGACATGCCCTCAGAAGCTGTGATGGGCAATGGCACAGCCCTACGTCCTCAGAAAAAAGGAGTTGTGCATATGTGTGTGGAGAAGGTGTGTGTTTGAGGTACCTGACAAATAGGTCTCTCCCCTAAGGAGATAGCAAAGGATAAGACATGCCTGGGCTCTGTTACATGTTGGAGAGAGGGAAGATGTAGAGGCCCAAAAGCTTCCTCCTGAGGTTCAACACAGAGATTTAAGAAAATTAATAACATAAATGCACAAAAGACAGTAGTAATCTTACCAATAAACAAGCAGCTAAATCAGTCAATTGATTACCTCTAAGGTTGTTGGTGGGACTAAGAAGGGGTGTAACTATTATGAGATATTAAAAGGCGATGAAATCCAAATTAAGAGACTAATCAGCACCTCAATAATATCCTATAGTAGCTCACTTAGCTAATAAGGCTCTGGTGAAATGAAATGGTATTTCAGATCATTCTAAAAATCCACTCCTAAAATATCTCCTGCTCACACTTACTTTTTTTTTAAAGATAGAAATGCATTAGGAATCATTGTTAGTAACTCTCCATATGGATCATAGTTATGACTCCAAATTCCATGCTTTGGTATCAGACACTATAGTAAATGACAGAATATAATTCACATCTCCAGTACCATATAGAAAAGTTTCAGAGTAGCAGCCGTGTCAGTCTGTATCCGCAAAAAGAAGAACAGGAGTACTTGTGGCACCTTAGAGACTAACAAATTTATTAGAGCATAAGCTTTCGTGGAGTACAGCCCACTTCTTCGGATGCATATAGAATGGAACATATATTGAGGAGATATATATACACACATACAGAGAGCATAAACAGGTGGGAGTTGTCTTACCAACTCTGAGAGGCCAATTAATTAAGAGAAAAAAAACTTTTGAAGTGATAATCAAGATAGCCCAGTACAGACAGTTTGATAAGAAGTGTGAGAATACTTACAAGGGGAGATAGAGTCAATGTTTGTAATGGCTCAGCCATTCCCAGTCCTTATTCAAACCGGAGTTGATTGTGTCTAGTTTGCATATCAATTCTAGCTCAGCAGTCTCTCTTTGGAGTCTGTTTTTGAAGTTTTTCTGTTGTAATATAGCCACCCGCAGGTCTGTCACTGAATGACCAGACAGGTTAAAGTGTTCTCCCACTGGTTTTTGAGTATTTTGATTCCTGATGTCAGATTTGTGTCCATTAATTCTTTTGCGTAGAGACTGTCCGGTTTGGCCAACGTACATGGCAGAGGGGCAATGCTGGCACATGATGGCATATATCACATTGGTAGATGTGCAGGTGAACGAGCCCCTGATGGTATGGCTGATGTGATCAGGTCCTATGATGATGTCACTTGAATAGATATGTGGACAGAGTTGGCATCGGGGTTTATGCTCTCTGTATGTGTGTATATATATCTCCTCAATATATGTTCCATTCTATATGCATCCGAAGAAGTGGGCTGTAGTCCACGAAAGCTTATGCTCTAATAAATTTGTTAGTCTCTAAGGTGCCACAAGTACTCCTGTTCTTCATATAGAAAAGGAACATCGTGCATCACCTAAAAGCCCCTTTATTACGAAAGATGCTATTGTAAAGTTTCAAAATAGCATTATTTGGCTCCCTTCTTTTTCCAGTTTGTGGTCTTTTCTGTAATGTGTTTCAGGGTCTGAGATTGTTTCTGCGAAGCTGAATTGTTAGCATGTGTGTTCTTCTGGTATGTGGTTAAGCTTATTACTACACAGCAATCAAAAATATATATGCACTGTAAATTGGAAGGAATCCTCAAATTCCATTCAAGGAGGGTTGTGCACACTATCAAACAGAACTAGTGGGGAGTTGTATTTGAAGTGAGTCTGAAAAATCCTTAAATATCTCAAATGAATTTAGGGTTGTGTGGAAAATCATGTTAATCTTGCACTCGTTTGTTTGCTGTTGTTCATTGGGAATCAAGACAGATGACATTATAAAAACAAGTTTGCTCTTAAAAGGTATAACTGGCTTTCCCGTTCCTATTAACTATCCAATTATGTTCAGATTTCCATAATTAAAGTAAAACAGAAAATAGCAGCCTGAAAATCAAGGCTGTCTCAGACCTTTCCTGCTTTGAAATAGCCAGCATTAACATGGCTCTGAATTCATTTACTTTGATTTCTCTTTTAGTACTTAAATTCTTACCAAACTTGTGTTGACTGATTCACTTTGAGCAGCAAAAACTCCAGACTTGGTCCAAGTCTATTCCAGTCTTGCAAGTAGATCTGCACTAGTGCAAGGGTCTGCCTACATGCCTCCAGTTGCAGGATCAAGTCATCTAGGAGATGTTCAATCTTCAAGGCTAGAAGGAAGCATAAAACACACTGACATGCTCACTGGCAGCCTGTGAAGGAGAAATGGCAAACAAAATGGCCCTCAGCGTTGCCAGTCTTTCCTTAAGCTCAATTCACAAAAGGCTACATGCTTAACTTTAAGCATATGAATAGTTCCACTGAAATCAACGAGACTATTTATGTGCTCAGATTTAGGCATGTGTTTAAGTACCTTGCTGAGCTGAGGCCTACAATTGTGAGACTGGCAATTTTTTCATCTGTACACTTTGGCTTGTAGGAAGCATTCCCAGCTTTAATTTGGGTAGAAAAAGAGAGAATATGTTTTCTTTCCTTCTATCTTTAAGCCTGCCAAACTACTGCTACATCAGAATGTTGTGCCATGACACCACACAAATATTTCACATCGCTGACAAACAGAGCAAGTATCTTATGTTTTGTCTTTCATAAAACTTATGAGAAATCTAGGCCGGGTAGGCTCAAATGAGCAGTCAAACTACTCTGAAAATCTTCAACCCCCACAGTATGTCTGGCAGACATCGATGTGCCAGAGAGAACTGGACAAATTCATGGAGGTTAAGTCCATTAATGGCTATTAGACAGGATGGGTAAGGAATGGTGTCCCTTTCCTCTGTTTGTCAGAGGGTGGTGATGGATGGCAGGAGAGAGATCACTTGATCATTACCTGTTAGGTTCACTCCCTCTGGGGCACCTGGCATTGGCCACTGTCGGTAGACGGGATACTGGGCTGGATGGAGCTTTGGTCTGACCCAGTACGGCCATTCTTATGTTCTTATGCCCTGCAGAGCATGGAACTGAACTATAATTGTCATGTACCACTAAAGAGGGCCTGAACTTTCTTTGAACTAGGGATGGGCAAACCTGATTTTTATCACATGAAATCTGATTCATTCGTCCTAAGCTGCATTCAAACCTGTTTTAAGGTTGTATCAGTTTGGATAAGGCAACCCAACCATCCATCTCTACTAGTCACTTAAAGGCTGGGAGGAGGGATCTAACATGCGCCTTCTTTTTGGAGGCTTTTAATACACTAGGAATTCAATTCAATACACTAGGAAAGTTCCCCATGTCTTTCTGACCAACCACAAAATCCCGAACTACTTGCCGGTACATAGCTTATCTAGAGACACAACCAGGCCCTTTGAATGTCATTAATACAAAAAAAAGAAGACATACACATCCATGAAGAAAACTAAGTATGGCTGAAAGCAACAGCACATTGACAACAACACAGGGAGAGCAGCAGCAAAAAATGTTGTACAATTAGAGACAAATTTCACTGCTTTATCTCTGATGTGTGTTAGAGGCTTTCATTTTCAGCTCCATTTTCTTTTTGATATCCAAAAAAATTTTCATATCACAGAATCTATATATACACAGAGACCAGCCTTCCATAATTAATCTGAAACTTCCAGTGTTGAACAGACTATAGTCCTGTCCCAAGAAGTGTGTTGTTTTATTTTTATTATCATTATTATTTGGATTTCAGAAGCCTTCAAGGGCACAGTTAAGGTCAGGATCTCATTGTACAACCATACAAGCATGCAAAAGGCCAGGTTCCCAACACAAAAAATTACAATCTAATTAGAAAAAAAAAGATGCAAGAAGTGAGTGACAATCAACAGGATGGAAAAGGAGGAGGAGGGTAATGATATGCACAGATCATGCAGTTCCACAGGCTAACTGTCTGTGACACTTGATAGTTTTGAAATATTTTAAAGCCTTTTCAATAAATAAATTAATAACATCCGCTAACCCAAATACCCCACATACTAACCATAATTTAATCAGCTAATTTCTTGTAGGCTTCACAGAAGAAGTGAACCTTAAGGAAAGATGGGGAAAAGAAGTCTAGAAGCCAGCAAGAAGATAGATCTGGGAGAGGCAGATTCATGTACATTCAAGGCTGATATTACTGAAGGAACAAAAGGTGACCAAAAAGAGACACTAAAAGGTAAATAGAGAGGGGCAACCCAGTGTGTAAAGCTGGAAGAGGAGGCTGCCAAAGTCACAGATCTGTGGGACTCCCATGGAGTGTGGGAAAGAGGAGGAGAAGGACCCAATAAAAGAGATGCTAAAGGAATAGCCAAAGAAGTTGGAGGAAACTAAGAAGACAACCTCATGAGAATTAGTAAAAACTGGATTTTGAGAAGGAAAGTATGATCAACAGTCTCAATAGCAACTAAGTTGAGTAGGATAAGAATGGAGTAGAATTATTTTGTACAAATAATTCTGGGAATAAGGTATTTTCTGCTTAGAGCTATTGATATGAGACTATCTAGGAGGACTCCTGAAGGATGGTAGTGAGTTTTGTGACTGTATCCTGAACATTCCCTCAGAGATTATAGAAAGGCAGAAACATACAAACTCTGTCAGAGAAAAATGATGATGGGGAAATCTGAGGCTCCCTGCATTTCTAACAGCCATTTTCATAGGCATCTCTAATATTGTGGGCTGATAAAGAGCCAAGGCCTGATCAAAAGCCTGCATAAAATGGCTTTGCATGTGTGAAAATGGTGATGATGAAGATGCTTGGAATCCAAGGAGACGAGGGCCATATAAATATTGACCATTGTTTGCAGTGTTGTTGTAGCTGTGTTGGTCCCAAGATATTAGGAAGGCAAGGTGGGTGAGATAATAGCTTTTAGTCGACCAACTTCTTTCAGTTAGGTGGTATCCTGGAATGTGACATATAAATGTTTTTTTCATTGTCCGATAAATGAATTTCTTGTAGCATGAGGACATCAATATGCATTACAGAAAGGTTGCTAATGCTCATCTGTCCCTCTGATCATTACTCTATGCTGCTCATCTACATGGGCCAGGTCTAACCCTGAGCAGATCTACAAGGCTCTGGGAGTTAGGGTGAAGGAGTCAGGGGCACAGGTTGTGTTCTCTCTCGTCCATCCTCCCGGTTGAGGGTAAGAGACCAGGCAGGGGCATGCACATCCTGGAGATGAATGCATGGCTACACAGAGGGTGTCAATGGGAGGGCTTTGGCTTCTTCAAACATGGGATGCTGTTCCAGGCAGAAGGTTTGCTGGGAAGAGATGGGGTTCACCTGACCAAGAGCATCTTTCCACACCAAGTCAGAGCTGATAGCAATTATCTCTGAACTCCAGGAGGATGGGAGAAGCCCCGAAGACTGGCGAAGGGCAAACCTAGTACTTAAAAAGGGGAACAAGAAGGACCTGGGGAATTATAGACCAGTCAGCCTAACTTCAATACTTGGAAAGATACTGGAGCAAATTATTAAACAATCAATTTGTAAGCACTTGGAGGAAAATAGAGTTATAAGGAATAGTCACCATGGATTTCTCAAGTACAAATCATGCCAAACCAAATTAATTTCCTTCTTTGACAGGGTTATTGACCTAGTGAATGGAGGGAAGCTGTAGATGAGATAGGTCTGGATTTTAGTAAGGCTTTTGACACAGTTCCACATGACATTCTAGGGGACTGTGGTCTGAATTCAATAAGATGAAATTAAATGCATAACTGCAAAATGGGGAATAACTGTCTAGGTGATAGTACCACTGAAAAGGATGTGGGGATTATAGTGGACCACAAACTGAATATCAGGGGTCAATGTGATGCAGATACAAAAAAGGCTTATATGACTTTGGGATGTATTAACAGGAGTGTTGTGTGTAAAACACAGGAGGTAATTGTTCTGCTCTACTCGGCACTGTTCAGGCCCCACTGGTGTACTGTGTCCAATTCTGGGTGCCACAATTTAGGAAAGATGTAGAAAAATTGGAAAGAGTCCAGAGGACAGTAACAAAAATGATAAAAGGTTTAGAAAACCTAGGAAACGTTAAAAAAAAATTGGTCATGTTTAATCTTGAGAAAAGAAGACTGAAGAGGGACCTGAATACAGTATTCCAATATGTTAAGGGCTATTATAAAGAGGACAATGATCAATTATTCTCCATGTTCACCACAGGTAGGAGAAATAATATGCTTAATCTGCAGCAGAGGAGATTTAGATTAGATATTAGGAAAAGCTTTCTAATTATAAAAGTAGTTAAGCTCTGGAACAGGCTTCCAATGATTGTAGAGTTCCCATCATTGGAAGTTTTAAAACAAGTTGGACAAACACCTGTCAGGGATGGTCTTGGTTTACTTGTTCTTGCCACAGTGCAGGGGGCTGGACTCTATGACTTCTCAAGGTCCCTTCCAGCCCTACATTTCTGTGATTCTGTTTGCATAATAGTTTATTTGTGTAATTTGCATTTTACTGGAGAGAGGCTTTCTATGTTGAGATGACATAGATGTAGATATGAACCTATATTTCTCTTACTATGTTCACCCCGAAAAGGGCCATTTCACTTGAAATCATTGCTTGAGTTCATTTTTAGATCATGAGGCCATTGATCAGTGTTCAGTTGTCAGACTGATGGCATTGATTTTGCCAAAGCACTTCACAGGGAGGGTTATATGAACGTTGACATCTTCCTCCCTTTAGGTGATAAATATTTTCAGTAAACTACAACTCCCAGAATGCCCCGTGAAACAACCAATCTTAGTAGATCATAAATTGGCTGAAGTTATTTTTCTGGCTGGACTTAAGAGAAAGTAAATAAGTGTTTGATAGTATGCAACAAACCTCAAAAAATGAGAAATGTGTGTGTGCAGTTTCATTAGGATTTACATTCTTTAATGTGAGATAGGCTTAATCTATTTTTAACCAAAGGATCTCATTAAACTAAGAAGATTGCCTGGTTTACAACACTTAGTTGTTTCAAGCAATGGTGCTGGATGATACTCTTTATAAATAATAGGGAATAAATTTAAACAAGCTAAAATATGCTTAATGTAAAAAAACTGTAGTTCAAGAAAAATATGTTGGTGTGGATTGCATATTTTACATGCAATTTATGCTGCAGTTTCTCTTCATTAACCACATCTCACAGATTTTTTTTCAAAGCAGCAACATGAATATTATTAACATGTGTTAAAAATGTGTTTAAAATAATGTATAAAGCTTTGTGATTAAAGCAAAAGTTTAGGTATAACCTATTGTGAATAAGTGTGTGTGTGTTGTAGGTACTAGTATGTGTGTTTGTGTATATAAATATAAAAAATACCAGGACATATACATGTACGTACACGTGCACACACACACACACACACACATTACTTTAGAATTTGTTTTTTAATTAAACTGAACTAGACCTTAACAAGAACAGCCAATTCATAATTCTCTAATTCCATTATATGGATTCCTACTAGTGAAAGCAGATTAATCCATTTTGAAATGCAAAATACAACCTGTAGAAATTGCTGCCACCCCCTTTTTATTTATTGATATCTTTGCAAAGGGTTTCCTTCTCCCAAAGCAACAGAGGAGAGGCCTTGAAGCCACTAATATTCTCCAATGCAGCCATTTTCAACAACTGCTTCAGGTATCTTGATATTTATAATAGAAGGTCCTCAGTGTGCCTGATACAGGATCTGGCAATTACTAGAATTAAAAACTTATTTAATACAATTGTGTGCATGTAGTTCCAATAATATCTCCAGCTTAGCACATCTGTTGAGAGATAACTTTTTTTAAACAAAATACCTACACTACCAAGATGACATAGACAAAAGGCTGAACAACTACATGATTAGGCTTAAATGTAATGTTTGTATTTCAAATACCACCTTTAAACATTTGAGGGGTGGGCATTTCAAAAGTGCTCAGCATTAGCTTCATTTTGTTCCTGCTGATGTCAATAAGAGCAGAATGAGGTCAACACAGATCCTTCCCTTGATATCTGATGACTAGAGCTGATTGAAAATTTTCTATTGAAATGGTTTTTCAACAGAAAATTGCGGGTTTGACACAAACACATTTTTCATTACAAGTGTCAGCTTTCTGTGGAGATTCTTTATTTTTCATTGAAAGACTGAAAAGTGTCCGATTTCAGCAAAAAGCTAAAATATTTTGGCAGAAAACTGAAATATTTTTATTCTGAATGCTGCTTCAGTGCTTAATAGCAGTTTTCATTTGGGTTCCTAAGGCTTCCATTCTCATTTATGGATTAGAGTCACCAGCCAGAGGTAATATCCCATTATGCACTGCAGCCATATGCCTACTTTGATGCACTGCTTCCCCTCACCAAAGAAGGACACCATGGGGCATCGCGGTAGATATAATGCAATCAGGGAGAACAGCACTCATTCTACAACTGTCATGTGGAACCACAGCAGCATTTCAGGATAAAAATATTTCAATTTCTGGGCAAAATCTTTTGGATTTCGATTTTTGGCTTAAAATGTGAAACCTTCTGCAGTGGAAAAAAATGTTCTGCTCAGCTCTAATAATGACATAGAACCCTGAGTATGAGCTCCATACATTTGGGAGTAGTCTGGTTGTATCTCTGGGATAATATAATATTTATTTATTACCATAAAGCACTGTACCTAAAGACTGATGGCAACATGTCACCATTAGTCAATAAGGTGCCTGGAATTAGTATGATGCTATCAGTCCAGTCTTCCTCTTTACAAGTCTATCCTCCTCAGAATGCCATCCTTACAAAAATCCTACAGTATCCTATGATAGCCCAAACACTGAATTATGACCATTTTAGGCTGTATGTTTTTTACAACCATTACAATCGAGTATTGAGTGTTTTTCAAAAATAAGGGAGGCATTGCAAAGTGTCCTCAAAGTTAAATCTGTAACACTTGACTTTTTTTATTTTCCTGTCTTAGTGGAGCATCTCTATTATTCTTGCCATTTTCACATGGTTCAATCCTTTCTTCACTGGAATGAAAAGCATTTGCAAATGTATGAAGGAGTTCAAGGTTACCACTCACCCTTAGGACAGGAACCAACTGCTGATGCTAAATGGACCATCAGTGTTCAGCAAATAAGCACTCTGAGATTGCTTCCAAATCTAGGTAGTTCTCCATGTAATATCAATAACAGAATTTCAGAAGCTTCTTTTTTTGCAAATACTTTCCTTACTGGTCTTCCCCTTATTGATAAGACAGAATTTGAGAGATAAATAAACTTAAACACACTTATTAGAATTAGAGATCGGCCCAAACTGGAACAACAGAACTGAACCCCTCCAAATTGGGGAATTTCAAGTCAGGATTGGAATTTTGTGATTCAAACCTATAATAAATTATCTCAGAATACCAAATCTGAGTATGCCCAGACTAAGGAGAAGTTGACATCTGGATCAGATTCTGGATCCAAACTTTGTGACTCAGAGCTCATCTGTACACGGGGCACCAATTTATGATATATCCATAATCAGATGAGCCTCCTTGTCTATTGAAAAAGACATGTTTCAATGTGGCAATACTAAATTAGACTTGAAGCAGTGAAGTGCAGCTCACTGCCACGTTGTGAAACACTCCCCATTACCACTCATCAATAGTTTACTAAGTTGATTCTTCTAAATTGATAAATTGCATCTTAGAAAGATAACACTGTTGTAAATTAGAACATAGTACATGAATGATAGTCCACTGGCTTGTGTGTATTCTTGAATTTCTATAGAGATTTAGAGCCTGATCCAAATCCCATTGAATTTAATGCAAGGAGTCCTACTGATGTCCATAGGTATTGGTTCAAGCACTTAGTATTGCTGATGGATTTACAGTGACAAAACCGAAGGTCACCAGAGTCTGGAGAATTTGTGGAAATATACTGTCTTCCCATCTGTTGCTATATCACTTGACCCTCCCTGGTGATTAAATCTGAGTTTTGGTGGGAAGAGTGGGTTGTTTAAAATAAAATCCTTCTGGGGGTGCCATTCATTGCATAGTTTCATCATTAAATATGACTATCAAAATGGGAACGAAAAGACGTTTGTTGTAGAACAAAAGCGTTCATTAGTACTAGCTTGGACATGTGACAAATACTTTGGACATGTGACAAATCTTTTAATGTTAAGATGTCAATGCAATGCGATGGAATTACCTACCGCATGAAGTAATCCACTGTAATTTTGCATATTTCCTTTTGATCTTTTATTTGAAATAAAGAATTCCAAGCCATCTTTTTAATGTATAAAGATATCCTCATTCATAAGCCAAAGATGTAACCAATATATAAACTTCACATAATATTGTAAGTACAGTTGACCTACTCTGTACTCTCCTACCTTGCTAAATAATATACAATCTACTCAAATGCCTTTGTGTCTCTTCTGCAGTGTTATTTATATAGCTGTACATTTCTGCCCTTTAGACTGGGATACGTTAATCAACCAAAAGATAGCAACTAAAAATAGTTACTACTTCTCTCATTTAATAGCCAGCATTCATGTCTTTGAGGTCTATATACAACCCCAAATTCTAGCACTGAAAGTCAAGGCAGTCTTTCCCCAGGGAAAAGCTAACTTCATTTATAAAACATATTTGATTTCCTTTTTCTAATCTCTCTACAGCCTTTTTACACTGCTGCGTGCTTTAATTTTGCTTTCAGTCAGAAGTTTAAAAACTTTAGCTTCTAATAACTGGAAAAAAATGGTTATTTAAAGATAACTGCAACTTGCTTAACATGCCAGACTATCATATGCTCACTGCTTTGAAGCTGCAAATTAATGACGAGCAGGAACAGTGACTATCTTTCAGAGGAAACTGACCTCTTTCTAATGGCTCATCGCTAATGTCATCTGTCTGCTGCATCTCATTATGTGAATTTCACGGAGTAAAAAAAGTATCTTAAGGCTGTGCACAAATAAAAAGGACCTTCTAGTATTGAGCACTTTGAAAAATTTTAATCTCTCAAAATACCTTCCTTAGATACTGGTTTCCCCTTTTGTGCATGGCACACTGCTTATGTCATCTATTCTCTGTGACTAATTATGTTAATTTTGTGCCATAAAAGTAACTGAAGGCTGTTAAGAAATAAAAGCTTTTGAGTGGCCTTATTTCATAAACACCCCTTTTGAACAAGGCACATTTAGTCATATTTGCAGTAACAGAAAGAGTCTTGTGCTAAAAATACAACAAAGGCCCTTGAATATGGCCATTTATTCCTACTTTATTAGGTAATTTATGAAAAGTATGAAGGGAAGCCTTTTTGTTACTATAATTTGCATAAAGCTGGTGCCCCATTAATGAGATAACTTCCTGCCTTTTGTGTATCACCAGCTGGAAATAGAAATATAGGAACTTTTCTGTCTCCCAATTACTTAACCTGCTGAGTTCAGAGTTGGAGAGTAAACAGGATTCATATCAATCAAAGAAGTTGATTTCTGCTGCTCTGTCTGAAATATTTTTATTCAATTAAGAAGCCAATGAAAGTGAAACATTAAAAGTGTACTAAATGTCAATCAGACTATATAGACCAAATTTTTAGACACTAGCCTTTAATTTTGCATCTGTCCTTTTGTTCAGTCAATCAATTGCAGGCACAATTAATTGTGCCATGAACTATGTCTGTGGCAGATCAGACAGAGACACATCTAAGGGCAAGACTTATAAAGATATTGAGGCGCCTAAAGATGCAGACAGGCACAAGGTGGGATTTTGATGTCTAACTGCTAGTGCTTTTGAAAATCCCACCT
Source organism: Trachemys scripta elegans (assembly GCF_013100865.1). Taxonomy (NCBI): domain Eukaryota; kingdom Metazoa; phylum Chordata; order Testudines; family Emydidae; genus Trachemys; species Trachemys scripta. The sequence continues at coordinate 22,751,184 of NC_048308.1, forward strand.
ATCTGCATGTTTAGGTGCCTAAATACCTTTGAAAATCTGTCTCTAGGTGTCCCGTCGTGTATACTTACTCACACAGTAAGCAAATGGGACTAGCAACATGAATAAGAGAGTAAGGGCACCATAGTCAGAGAACTGATCTCTTGCATCCACAATTAATTGTGCCTGCAAATCTGTATACAAAGTAGAATGAGGGCACAATATTAGAAACCTATTTAAAAATACAGGCTTTTATGTATGTTTTTATTTCTAAGCATTTTACTGCTTTAGTAGCAACATTTTTCTTGTTGGAACACAAACAAGGCTGCTGTCTCTGTTTATCAAATGTTGTAACATTTTAGCATCCTTTAAAGACAAGGTGGTGACTTAGCCATGAAATCAATGGACCAGCTCTCTATTTGGATTTTTTTTTATATTGTTTAATGTCTTAGCATTGCTTACAAGTGACTTAATAATAATTATGAGTAATGACAGGTCTTAACATAGTGAAAAAGATATAGGTTTGTTACAAGAAGAAAATCTCTGGATGTAATAAGTCAGGCTGCAAATAGCAAATTTCAGCTAGCAAGGGTCTTAGTAGTTTGAGGTCAGTTTGTTGAAGCATTAAAGATTGCTCAACCAGTCAAATTGCTTGATTAGATGTATCTTTACTTTCTAATAGAAGGTGTCTCTTGCTGTGGAATGCGATGTGTAATAGACATTTCTACTAACAGTACCCAGGGGAATGATTGTTAGGGCTATTTCTTAAATTATAGTACTTTTTAGTTTGTTTGCTTTTAAATTCTGGAAATGCTGCTTAAGTTCAGCAGAGTTCATCTTGAATCAAAGAGAGTCTGAATCACCTTTCAGGCTATAGAGCATATTCACTCATAATCTTATAGTGTCCATCCACACTACACTCTTAGTCATTGGAAACAGTTTCAATATGGATGTCATCTGGCCTAGTTAAAATATGGATATATGTGCTATAGTTACTAAACCGTTGCCATTGGCAGTTTAACCAGGAGCTTAACCATGATCTTTGACTGGTCTAAAAGCTATAATTCCTAACACAGTTATGGTCCTGATTACTCTACAAATTGTAGCTATACATAGAAGTATTTCTTAGACTCTGATATATTTGTAATCTGGCCCATAGACCGTCTGAGTTGATCATCATATACTTTCTAATTCCAACCTAATACTTAGTGACCTTGAAGTAGCAGTTTATATTATTATACACACACAAAATTCTGTGAAACAGTTAGGGTTACTAAAGACACAAGATACTTGATGCATGCAGTCCCAAAAAAGCAAGAAAACATCCACCCACTGGCACACATGCTGCCAATGCCAGAACTAACCTACACCGGAGACCACAATTTTAACTCTGCCCCCACCCCACTGTTGCCCATATACACATACCCCTTTACCAGATTATTCCCCCCTTAAAAAAATCCCCAAATCAAACAAAATACACCCTGGTACATTAAAGCAGTGGATCATAGAAGGTTAGGGTTGTAAGAGACCTCAGGAGGTCATCTAGTTCAACCTCCTGCTCAAAGCAGGACCAACCCCAACTAAATCATCTCAGCCAGGGCTTTGTCAAGCTGGACTTTAAAAACCTCTAAGGATGGAGATTCCATCACCTCCCTAGGTAACCCATTCCAGTGTTTCATCACCCTCCTAGTGAATTAATTTTTTCCTAATATCCAACCTAGAGCTCCCCCACTTGAAACTTGAGACCATTTCTCCTTGTTCTGTCATCTGCCACCACAGAGAACAGCCTAGCTCCATCTTCTTTGGAGCCCCCCTCAGGTAGTTGAAGGTGGCTATCAAATTACCCCTCACTCTTCTTTTCTGCAGACTAAATAACCCCAGTTCCCTCAGCCTCCCCTCATAAGTCTTGTGTCCCAGGCTACTAATAATTTTTGTTGCCCTCTGTTGGTCTCTTTCCAATTTGTCCACATCCTTTCTGTAGTGGCGGGCCCAAAACTGGACGCAATACTCCAGCTGTGACCTCACCAGTTTTGTGGATGTGTTGGGACAGGGTAATTTGGCCAAGCGATGTGTGTGCAAGGGCAGTTCAAGGAGCTGATGAAAAAATGCCATCCCTAGGAGAACAAAGTTAACTTTGCAGCATAAGGTCGGTGATGAGAAACACAATGGGCACCTCAGAGGAACCTTTCACAGAAGGAAGAGAGCCTTTAAAGAAGCCACCAGCCTGTTCCTTCTGTGGGTGGCTTACTCATAGAATAGCAAGCACTGCTCCTGCCCACATACCCCTGGCATTAAGCCCAGCATCTAGCTACTCTGCTTGCAGTACAATATGATGCAATGATAGAGAGCACACTCGTAATATAAGACAGCAGCCTTTCTAAACAATCTACTTATATGGTAGGCTCATTAGGGCAGGGACTGTCTTTTTGCTCTGTTTCTAGCACAATGGGCTCTTCACCGTGACTAAGGATCCTAGATCATACAAATAATAAATAATAATACTCACCCAATTTGAAACAGAGGTGTCCTCTCAAACCATCCATCTATGAACAACTTCTTCACTCCTGTAGCCCAGCACAGGCACAGGAATATTTGTATGAAATACTGTCCCTGAACGCTATCCAGTGCAAGAATGGCAGCAGCAAAATAAACCTGAGAAATGTTTCTTAAGTGTAAGGGGCAAGGCCAGTGTAAGTCATGTTCCTGGATTGTCTAGCAGGGAGTGTGACATCAAACACATCCTGCCCCTCACTAAAGTACAAACCTCATTAAGGCCTTCAAATACCCCACATCCAAACTCTCCAGACGTCATCATCAGAAGCAAGCTCCCCACAGACCAGGAAACACCACCTTAAGGAAGCACCAGAAAGACATATGCTGTTACAATGATCAGCACTTCCCACAACACATCTTTCAAGATCCATGAGTCCTACACATGTGGTGTACCTCATCCCAGTGCACTGAATGCCCCGATAACAACTATCTGGTTGAAACCAGACAATCATTACACTCTCAAATAAACTCAAACAGAAAAGTGATAAAAGACAAAAACACCATAACACCACCTAGTAAACACTTTTTACAAAGCGTTCACTCTATATCTGACCTATCCATCCTCATCCTCAAAGGAAACCTGAACAACACCAGGGAGCTTAAATTCATAACTTTGCTAGGCATTAAAAATCGTAGACTGAACAAAGACAGTGGATTTATGGTTTATCACAACAATCCGTAATCCACTAACCCTCTCGTTTTGTCCTATGACTATAGAGGTGTCAACAGGCCACTCTACCTTGCATGGTCCCTTAAAATACATGCTAACTACTATGCTAAATAATTTGTTCTATCCTGTGATTCTCTGAGTACCTTTCCCAGACCTGAAGAAGAGCCCTGTGTAGCTCAAAGGCTTGTTTCTCTCACCAACAGAAGTTGGCCCAATAAAAAATATTACCTTACCCACCTTCTCCCAGCAGTTCCAGTGAATTCCTGCAGTGGGGTCAGATACACTATTTCTCCTATGTCCTTTTTGAGACCAGGTAATAGGAACAGATCAATGTGTCAGATTCACAACCCTGGTGAAAGGGTTGTAATTTGCACCTTCTGCACTGGTGAAGATATATCATAGTATTATATAAAGGGGATTATAATATTTCCTTATTAATTTCTACTTTCAGAGTCTTGCCCTTTTTTAATTTTTATTTACTTATTTATTTATTTATGGGTTCTGTGGATGGGAGGGAAAAACAGAGCAGGAAGTACAGCTTTACATATAGACGTGAAGAAATCATGTCTGCCTAAAAAGACTTAATTTGCTCAGTGTTTAAGTTTAGTTGGAATTTGGATCTCTGTGTCTCCGTATATCAACACAACAAACATTGACATATTTAATAGGGCTAGTCATTAGAGTCATGAGAGCTTAGGGGAAAAAAATCATGAGGAATCTTAGTGTTATAACAGTAATAATAATAATAATAATACTAAAACCTCTCCATGTCCACTAGCCCAGGGCTAGCATAATTAAAATCAATGTAGAATCTGCAAGAATTAAAAAATATATTTAAATATGTGTTATTTTTATCCCTGTATTCCTGACTTCCAAAGTTCTCACACTCTCTGCTTGATTTCACACTCAAATAAACCAACAGGATTGTGTTTGCTTTTTACCCCATGCCTAATTGGGACAAATACAAACTTTTCTAGGCAAACCCAGAAAATAAATTGTTACCCAGAATATGAATCTCTAATGAACATTTTGCTTTAGTTCTGGTAGTTGAATATATTTATATTGTGCACTTTAAAATGCCAATACTAATTGGACAAGAGTTTTTGCTCAAATAATTTAAATGATAAATTGTAAGAGGGAGAAGGGGTAATATAAATAAAATGATAGGACGGTTTCTCTGTCTTCCTTTTTCTTTTTTTAGAAAACAGCTCCAATGAACTGCCTATGGCAAAAAATCAAGTATCACTATAATGTTAGTACATTGTTATGTCTGTGTATAATGATTTGAGAGACTACAGGGGAAAAGTTTGAATCAACAAATATTTTCTACATTCCTATTGGTAACTCCAAGGCCTGTTTTCTGGGTTTGTTTTTTTTCCCCTTGTCTGTTACAAGTTATGATGTGTGGATGAAGGCTTTTTCCCATGCAGTAATGACTGTATACTGAGATTTCAAGGGGCTGTTCATGACAATCCCATTTTCTGTGTAATTTCATGGTTGTCTTCTTGAATGAAGATATTGGCTGCTCTGAAGCAGGAGGTCAGATGCTCCTGCTCCCTTTCAGTATTGTTCCGGAGTATGTTTCCTTTCAGCTGATGAAAAGTAATTCATCATTTACACCCCTGAATTCTGCCAGCATTTTTGAACAACTTTTCTTTCCCCGTGGTACCTTGGGCCCATGAAAGAGATAAATAGGTTCAATACAACACTAGGCCCCAGATCCTGGGAGCAGGTTAGGCCTCTGAGGCCCTAAGCTGCCCCTTTCTCATGATAGAGTTTGTCACCTTTCTACCTCTGGAAGTCAAATCCTGTCGACTCAGCCATCTTTCAGGCTCTCTGAAGTGGCTTTGGCACCCACTGGGGCATGTGAGCTTAAAATTGATTTTTTTTAAGATCTGTCAAGTTCCCTTAAGGGACAGAGTTGACAGCCAGCAGGCCTCAACCTATCACAAAGCACTCAATGTGTAAAAGACACCTAAGGAACTTCCTTTGAGAGGGCAAAGGGCTCCAGACTTGTGACACGTTGAGAGGGTGTCGTTGCTAAGAAACTGGCCTTTGGCAATAGAATTTTTCCTGCAAGCCTGCTCCTTTTGCAAGCATTTTAGACTGTTTTTAAGAAGCAAAGATGTTAAATAGAGTCACTGCACATTGCTGATTATTTCACTAGCCTGCCTAGCACACACAATATTCCATTTTGGAATGGATTAAGCCCAGCAGCAGGAATACAGTGTGGAAAGACAACAACTGCTAACATACACTAAAAAGCACTCTACAAATACCCATTAGCTACAAAAAGCCTTCAAACACACTTGGATTTAGGTAGGTAGATGTTATTTCCATTTCACAGGTGGGGAAAGTTAAAACACAGAGATTAAGGGGCAGATTTTAAATTAGCAGAGTCTGAAGCACCATAAAACTGGGTACTTAGGAATCTAAACATTGACTGACGTGCACATCTGGCAAACAACAAAAGCAGGTGTGCTAATTTGTGCAAATGAAAATCCACATGCAAGCTCAGGCCTCACTTTAGGAAAATGTGTCTCTACATGCTTTACTCAATGTTACACAGCAAGTTAGTGTCATGGACAGGAAGAGAACCTGGATCTCCTGAGTGACAAGCCCTAATATAATCATTATATAATGTTACCATTTGTTATTTTTAATCACTGGAGCATTTTGACAAGGTAACTAAATTAATTTTAAAGAAAAATACTGTTAGCAGGATTAGATCAATGAAACCGAGGGACACTGTTTGCTACAGAAGCATCCCAGTAATACATTTACTCTAAGGCTGCACTTCAGTTGCACCGCTGCAAAGAAACACTTACATTAAATTTTATACCACTCCAGTTCTACCATCAAAGGGCCTAAAGTGACTCTTGCACTCCTTGTTCTTTAATTTCTGTCTCCATTGTTTGAAATATTCTCTTAGAAATAACAAATCTTTCCCCCTCATCAATTTTGTCCATTTCTCACTAGCAAACATTGCTTTTGGGGACTTAAGATGAATTTATCCTGGCTGTCTTTCTTAAATAAAACTCCTCCTCCAGTCTTTGCCATAAGTGTCTATGCCTGACCAAAACATCTTGTGCATTAGCATCATCAATGCAACCTTAATGTGGGCAGTGGGGCTTGCTATTTTGCTACTGCAGGGACAGCAAGGGGAAAAATATCAATCCATTTTGGGGACATTTATAAGAATAGTGGCTATTTTTAAGAACATTTCTAAGAGCTAGAAAGACAATTCTGAAGACTGTGGTATTGTTGTAGTCTGAAGAAAACAGAGAAATTGTGCATACAAATGTATTTTCCCAATCGCACTGTAATTTTAGGGGACTCCAAACTTTGCTCAAAAAACTGTTAGATTCAAACACCAATGCAGAGAAATGTACAAGAATATATCAACAGCAAATTGGAGAGCAAAGTTCTTATTTTATTTTGTGAGTGCACGAGCCCCAAACTGGAGCACACAGGGATAGTAAAGATATGAAACTTGTACTAAGTGCCACAACTCTCTCTGTTTTTTTTTAATTGGATATGTCTGAGACGTTGTGGAGTCTATATGGTTTTATAAAAATATGATAATAAGTGAATATAGTGTAACTGGAATATGGTTCATGGAAAAGGTCTCTTGTAAGGTATCATTACAAAGCTTATAATCTACTGAGTGTGATCATCCTATTTGTATAAATGTACCACTGTTGTATCTAAAACTGGAAATATAAAATATAACTCTGAGGGCCTATTGTAATTATGCAAAGTAAGGGCCATTAATGGTGGTTTGGAATCTTGATGACTCTCATTAATTAGGACCATTGTCTGTAGATGGCTGTGTTTTACCTGTGAGTCTTCCTGTATACCTGTGTGCTGGCAAGTGGGTAATGAAGTCTTGCAGTGACATGTGATCATGTCACCTGAACTGGAATCCATCTTTAACCTGGTGCTTTTCCAGTGAGGGGGGTGGAAACCTAGAGGGACAAAGGGTTTCCGCCTTATGCAAAAGATATATAAAGGGGTGGAACAGAACAGAGAGGAGGAGAGGAGCCATCATGAAGAATCCTCTAGCTATCATCTGAGCGGGAACAAGAGCTGTACCAGGGGAAAGAATTGTGCCCAGGCCTGGAAGGTGTCCAGTCTGAGAAAAAACTTACTGAAGCATCTCTGAGGGTGAGATTATCTGTATTCAGTTTGATTAGACATAGATTTGCGCATTTTATTTTATTTTGCTTGGTGACTTACTTTGTTCTGTCTGTTACTACTTGGAACCACTTAAATCCTACTTTCTGTATTTAATAAAATCACTTTTTCCTTATTAATTAACTCAGAGTATGTATTAATACCTGGGGGAGCAAACAACTGTGCATATCTCTCTATCAGTGTTATAGAGGGCGAACAATTTATGAGTTTGGGTTTAGACCCCATTGGGAGTTGGGCAGCTGAGTGCTAAAGACAAGCACACTACTGTGAGCTGTTTTCAGGTAAACTTGCAGCTTTGGGGCAAGTAATTCAGACCCTGGGTCTGTGTTGGAACAGACGGGAGTGTCTGGCTCAGCAAGATAGGGTGCTGGAGTCCTAAGCTGGCAGGGAAAACAGGAGCATGGGTAGTCTTGGCCAATCAGGTGGCAGCTCCCAAGGGGGTTTCTGTGATCCAACCCATCACAATGTCACTGAAGTACTTAGGCAGCAGTCCTCATATACTTATGTGCTTGAATACAGAAAGGTCTCAAATCTGCAAAAACAGCATGTTTTCACTATCCTGTGCAGGGTCATAAGCATTTCTGAGCCATCATTGGGATTTTTCGTTCACAACTGCTCACTAGCTTAGCTGTGACTCTTTATGCTAATGAACGGTGAGGGGGCAGTGGCAGTGAGCTACCCAGCAGATACAGGATTTACATGGATCCACAAGCCTGCACATTCTTACTAGGTGCATGTGACCATTATCCTTGCCTACATCCTGGATGTAGGAAATGTTGAGCAGATAAATGCTGGCTCCTGGAGGCTTCTGCTTTTAAGCCCCATGAGTAAAGAGTCCTGAAGACTGAAAATTCTACCTGTGCTATGGGGGAATTCAACTAAATCACATTGAGAGACTTGCTCCCTGCAGGACAGGTGAATTTTTAGTCTGTAGGGGTGAAATCCTAAACCCACAGAAGTCAATGGGAATTTTGCCATTGACTTCAGCATGGCCAGAATTTCACACTAAAACTCTATGGATGAGTGCCCTTTATCAGTGATCACCCTAAGTGCTCAGGCATACTCTGCTCTGTTAACAAGGGCTGCTTGTAGACTCTCTCCTTGTACTCTCTTTTGACAAACATTTCTGGAGAATACATTTGGCAGGTGGAAAGAAAAAAAAGGCAGCATTATTATTACACAGCACCATAAATGTATATGATATTTTATAAGCTGTATGGAATCACATAGCCATATTTTCCATAGATCTTACAGGGAAAATTTGATATGTCAAATGCTGAGTCTGCCAACTTTGATGGTGTCCCCGTAAAACCATAATCTAGAAGTCTATTTGGAGATATGGACAATAAAATAAGTCTCACTCTTTTTGGTTTTCCCTTCTTTACTGCAATGATATACTAGGCTTGGGCATTCAAAGACTTTTTTCCCTTATGATTATTTTCAGTTTTCCACAAACTTTGATTTCTTACATTTTGTATTGCCATCCAGATTAATTAAATGTGTGAGGATATTGTAAAATTGGCCTTATTGGCCAGTTCTTCAGGTGAGGATATACACTTTGTAACATAGTAAGAAACTATATCTCTTGATTAGACAGCGCACACCCTCTCTAAATACAATAGCAAAAATAAAACCTGGCTCTAATTCCTGACTATCATGATTTTTGGACCTGTTTTTTCCCTTCAATTTTCTCAAATATATTTGCAGAACATTACTGTTATCTCAAATATTTTCTGCAGTTGGCATTCAGCATTTATTTTTTGCTTTTCTAATTAGCCTCACAATTTGCTTCTGCTTATTTTTATAGCCTTCTGACTGCTCCACCTTACCAGATTTTGTATATTTGTTAAACACCTTGTACTTACTGCTTATCTTACTCTTTACTACACAATCCTACTTAGCCACTTTGGGCATTGATACCTTTATCCTTCTTTAGACTCAACCAGGATGAATTTCAAATGTACCCCAACTGTTTCTTAAATATATTCCAATTTTCTTCAGTAGATTTACCATACATTATAATAAAATCCTGATAAAAATTCCTTAACACACTTTGCATTTCCTCAAAGTAGATCTACCATAATGGTTGCATTGCTTTCTGTTCCTCAACAACTATCTTTAATCAAATGATGTTGAGATCACTGGAAATTAGATACTTCTCAAATTCAACACCCTTTATTGCCCTTGGCTTGAATACTTGAATTAATCCTAAATAGTTTCTGAAAGACAATTCAATAAAGTGCATGAGAAACTAAAAGCAATCTTGCACCAGCTTTACAAATGTGGTTCCTCCCCTCCTTAGTTTTAACATAGTTACTGCAATCAATAACCAAGTAATTAAAATCCATCATTATCAAAGTTCCAGCCCTCATCTAGGCTTCTCTCATCTGTAAACACAGCTCTGAAAGTTCACAGAAACATTAAAAAAATACCTGACAGCCTTTATTGTTCTTAACTTTTATCTGAGCTGACACTGCTATGTCAGCCAAAATACTTGTAGCATTTTCCTTTGCAGACACTCATCTCTTAGGAATACTGATACCACTCCTCTTCCTCTATTTTCCCTTTCTATCCAGAAACCCTAGTCTAGTATCTTAAAACCTCAGTCAATTTCTTGCCTCAACCATATCTATGTTATTCCAATAATATCATGCTTATCTTTGGTACTCATACTTATCATTGATAAGGCTTTGATGTAATAAATCCTTGATGTAGTATCATACTTATCCTTGCTATAAGATATAATCAAAAATGAAAGCAGAAACTAAAGATACAGAGTAAAATATATTACTTGCCAATTTTCCACAGTAACTTTTCATCATTACTCCAAAATTACTTTTTAATGCAAAGAGTAGTTCCAATCACATAGAGGCCCACATGATTCAGATACTATCATAATCACAATGAGATTACATTACTGCAATCAGGAATGGAGATCATTAAGAGAAAGAATATAAATTGCTTTAGTTTTACAAGTACTGAGCTAGCAAAATTATAATTAATCTCCATTTATAATCTTTTCTTTCATAGAACTGCAAAGCATGCTACTTTTTTTAGGCCATCAATACAAATTAGAACTAAGTAATAAAGCCCTAACTACTACTACTGTGCAGTTCTCAATCGTAGAAACTTTCACATTACACACAGAAGGCTTTTCATGAAAACAGTGCCCTCAGAGTAGATTTTTTTCAGTGCAATAAGTCCCCTATTATTATGGCAGCTTTGCTGTTTAAAAAACAGAGTGCAGTTGAAACTGTCTCCTCTTCTTCAGAGTAATCAGTTGGTGAATTCTGTTTCTTAAATGAGCTAATACTTCTGTGAGATGAGGCAAACAGCAAAAATGCACCAATACCAGAATTTACAAGTTTTAAATGTACCTTTTAATATATATATATATATATAGAGAGAGAGAGAGAGAGAGAGAGAGAGAGATGGCTAACAAGGCCTCAAACAACTCAAGTGCATATTGTTTTGCAAGAATGCATGTCTCTGATATAATTAATTATGCAGGTTTTTTGCATATTCTTATGCAAAAAAAATGTCTTCTCTTGTATTTTCCATTTTGAGAAACTGAAGAGCTTTTGCCATGCAAAGCAGATATCCCTGTGCAGTGGTATCCCCTTAAACCTAAACCTTTCCAGCTCTGACAGGTGAATATATGTAAATAATATGTACTAAGAGAGGGAAGGAAAAACAGGACTGAAGTTTTCACACACAGGTAGGGTAAAATTCTCCCATCAGGTCTGTCTACACTGCAATGACTGCATAATATGATTGCAGTTCGTGTTGTTATATCCATACTACCTTTAACCTAGCTAGCTCAGGTACTGATAGTCATCACAAAGCTGCAGCAACACAGGCTTCAGTGCAGACTGTCCAAATCTTGGGGAATTACTTGGGCAGTTAGCCCACACTGAAGCCTGTGCTGCTGCCATTTCACTGCTATCAGTACCCAAGCCATGTCGATTAAAGCTGGCTGGGATATGTCTACAAGAGCTGCAATCGCATCCTGTGATGTCAGTATAGACATATCCTAAGTTATATTGGAGCAGAGCAATGCAACTGAGATCAGTGAGAGCAAGAAGTAATTGTTGATGAGCTGCAGAATGGGGAGAAAATCACCACCACAAAGCTGCTCTGTTGTATGCCAAAGAAAAGAACCTTAAATTGAACAGGAATAAAGCAGCCAGATTGGGCTAAATTAGACTGGCTATGTAGGAAACTAAATCCTTGATCCTGCAATTCACCGCTTGCAAGTGCATGGCTGCCCCAGTGTGCATAAAATACAGGATCCGGACCATACTCAGTGACAAAATAGTGTGACTGGACCCCAAGACAATTGTACAAATGGTAAAACATCAAAATAAGGCAACAGCATGTTAACATATCTAAGCAAATTCATCTCTCATTTGTCACAATTAAACACTCCATTCAGAATGCTGCCTGAGGACAATACAGAAAAATTGACAATACAATTAAAAAAGTTGCCAGAGAAGCATCTGTACTGAACTATTTTGATATTATCAAAGAGCCTAAGATCACAGTTGCAAACTCACATGAGCTGAGAGCTGCAAGATGATCATTGGAATTTGTTTCCAAAACACTGACTAAAACACATCAGAGCTATGTTTTTGGTTCTGGTCAGTTTTAAGAACATGTTTAAGAGCGGAAATCAGTCCAGGTAGAAATAGAACCTAAACAGTTAGAAACAATGTGTAAGACACCTTTATATTATTTCTCTGTCCTGACTATGGTTCACAACTCATACCAATTTAATATCATCTACAAATCTCATTAATATGCTGCCTTTCCCCTCTTCCAAATAATTAATGAAGTAGTTTAAGCCTAGACTGAACACAAATGTTTAGGGTACCCAACTAGACACTTCTCCCCAACATACCATGTCATAATTTAGACATTACTCCACACATTTTAGTCCACATGACAGGTTACCTATCCAAGCTGATTTGAATTAATTTACTTCAATTAAAAAATAAAACACTTTAAGACACTGTAATAAATATTTTACCAATATCCAAATATATCTACTACATTACTTTCTTATATTATGAAACCTTTACTTGGGTGGACAAGCAAACAGTTCAATTAACTTCTAGAGCCTACTCTTGTGAGTAAATGCTACATAATATAAATAAGGGTTGCAGAATGCCACCCTTAGTGAGTTCTCTCTCAATATTTGTTCCACTATTTTATAGCACTAGAAGTTAGGCTGCTGGAATGGTAACTACCGAGATCACCATTCTTTCCTTGTTTGATAATTGGTACTGCATTTGCTTTTTCCTAGATTTTCAGCACTTCCACAGTTTAACAATTATTTTTGACATATCGTGGAAATGTGTGTGGAGAGTCTTATTTCCATGACCAATTCCCACCATACAGCCAGTTATGTGCCAGACTGTGCAATGACTAGGGAGCCTCTCAGTCACTTAACACCAAGAATAACTTCTTTTTTCTCTTCACAAAAGAACACTGCTATCACCCAATTGTGTACTTTAGATTCTGGTGCAAGTCATTTTCTTGCAAAGCACCCTAACTGTCCTCCCCAAACACATCCTTTTTTGATGCTACTTTGAAGGAGAAAGTAGATAATAAAGGTGAGCACCATGTGTATAATGTAGATTTTATGTTCTACATTTGCACAGCCGGTTTCAGTCCCTGCTCCCCAGTATAATTTCCCTGCTAACCCATTTCAGGATTAGCTAACCCTGTGCAAGATCAGCTATAGTGATGGATTAATGTTGATTTATATATATGTTTATAATGTACCATACACACTCTTTATGTACCGGAGGCACTCTATCTTCTCTTGTGTTCTTAGCATAAAAGAAGCTCAAAACCTTGTGCTATATTCTTTACATACTGTAATACATTGGTCTATGTGCCTATGCACTCCCACCTATAACCAGTTAAAATGTTAAACCCAGGGCCGGCGCAACCCATTAGGCAACCTAGGCGGTTGCCTAGGGCACTACAATTTGGGGGGCGGTGACCGCGGCGGTATTTCGGCAGCGGGACCTTCCGCCGCCTCTGTGGGGGGCGGCATTTCGGGACGGGACCTTCCGCCGCCTAGGGCGGCAGAAAAGCTAGCGGCACTCCTGGTTAAACCATATCTAGTACTAATTACTATCAGTCCTTACTGAATGTATGCATGACTCTCAGAAAGAAACAATTGCAAAGTACCCATCTGTGTGTCAATTACATTTTCCAGTGACACTGAGTCTATTGTGCACTTGATCATGTTTTCACAAGCATCTAGGTTTCCATGTCAGCAACTGTGAGGAATCAGTTGTTTACCAGTCCCAAAACAAGAATTGCTTTATTTAAGTTGTCTTGCATGTAGTTTTTACTCCTGCCTCGTTTCAGAAAGTGGTTCCACTTTTCACACTTTCTAGATGCCTAATATTGGCTTTATTGTGTTTGCCTGAACCTCACTTACATTAAAATGGGTGGGGGTTTTTAATCTCTTAGTAATCTGCTCAGTTTGAGGTCAACATCAAAGTCCATCCCATTCAATTTTAAGTGATCCCAAAGAATGCACAGATATTCAAGAAAAAACAAAGCAAACTATAAATTTAAAGGGGCAACCAGGTACCAGTGGAAGGCAAGTGAGCGTGCCGATTTTGAAATTGCAAAATTAACAGTTATGTGCAAGTTAACATAGCAGAACTAAATGCATAATCAATGCTTGACCTAAGACTATAGATCTGGAATTGGCAAAACTTTCAATGGGCATTAAAAAAGTGTCTCAGACACTTGCGTTCTAATGGATGAGAAATGACACACAGTTATTTAAAACAAATCTCCCAGCAAAGGAGTACCATCTAATTAATGTGTCACAGATAAAGTTGAAACAGCAGACTGCCACTGTCTGGCAAATTGTATGAACAAAGACTTGCTCATATAGAGTGAGAGTGAATAGTGATGTATAGCATACAATTAACTCAAGGTGTTTTGAAACAGCACAAATATGGAACACCAGAAACAACACACACACACACAAATCAGCAATAGACAATGTACTATCATGCAGCGAAAAACACAGAAAATTCTAGTCTCATTTGAAAGCAGTGCAACTAAATATGTTTGAGAGATATAAAGTAAGTCAGACTTTTTAAAAAAAGGATTAAGTTAAGCTGTTGACTGCAATGAGGTTCCATGGTTATATTTTCTTATATCCACAGATACTCTATTCTAAGTCAACAAGACTAAGGGTGCTCAGATATCACAATGTACAAATCGGAAGAGAATGGAAAAAAAATGTGATGAGGGATCCTGCTCATTGCTCATAACACAATCCAAGTCATTAATACAAAGATTACCTAAACAGTACATGCTCTTTCTAATTGCAGTAATGACCAGTAAGCGTTAGGAAAATGTGTTTGCAATGCTAAAATAAAATATTTCTGTCCCAAGGAAACTGAAAGAGAAACAGGTATAAAAACAAAGTGTGTGGTTTTCACTCATAGTTGTACCATTTTCTTTTTCAGGCAGCCTGCTAGCTGCAAAATATGAAAATGTTTCTTTTTCTTTTTTGCACATAGGCACAGTAAACACATTACTGAACAGTCTGGTCTGGTACAATCTATCATGAAGCTCTCGTGGAGTCAGAGAATGCTAGCCTTCTCACTCACCTTGCTATAAATAGAAAAACAATAAAACGATGACACAGAAAATGTTTTTCTGAGCAGTATGAATAGCATTAGCTATACTAATCCCCTCACTAAGTCGGACTTGTCTTGTGATGGACAAATTATCCAGCTTAAAGAGGTTTCTGGGATGGTGAAATAGTCTCAGATGTTCAGCTCCCTCAGCTTTCTTTGCTATTCCCTTAGCTCTGTCAGATACCCCATGCCCCTCCTCTCCAGAGGCAGCTGGGGACATAATCCAGGTGATGTTGGGGTATCCTCTCGTACTGAGGTTACCTCTCTGGGGGAAGGAACTCCAGTCATTAGGAAAAAGCAGGTGTTAGTAATGGGAGATTCGATCATTAGAAACATAGATAGCTGGGTTTGTGATGACCGGGAGAACTATATGGTGACTTGCTTTCCTGGTGCAAAGGTTGCGGATCTCTCGAGGCATCTAGATAGGCTTATGTGTAGTGCTGGGGAGGAGCCGGTGGTCGTGGTACATGTAGGTACCAATGACATAGGGAAGGGTAGGAAAGACGTCCTGGAGGCCAAATTTAGGCTGCTAGGGAAGAGACTGAAATCCAGGACCTCTATGGTGGCATTCTCAGAAATGCTTCCAGTTCCATGTGCAGGGCCAGGTAGGCAGGCAAAGCTTCAGAGTCTCAATGCGTGGATGAGACAATGGTGTAAGGAGGAGTGGTTTAGATTTATTAGGAACTGGGGAAACTTTTCGGATGGGGGAGTCTATACAGGAAGGATGGGCTCCATCTAAACCAAAGTGGATCCAGACTGCTGGCACTTAACATTAAAAAGGTTGCAGAGCGGTTTTTAAACTAAGAGATGGGGGAAAGCCAATTGCTGCAGAGGAGCACGTGGATTGGACAGAGACGTCTCTTAGAGGAAAGTCTATTGATAGAGATTCTCTATGTTTTAGTCAGGAGGAGAGGATGGAAGAGGATAAAGTATGGGCCAGATCAGATGAGAAACATTCACATAACAAAGAATCGGACACATCAGAAAAGGGCAGACAAATAAACAGTGACAAGTTTTTAAAGTGCTTGTACACAAATGCTAGAAGTCTAAATAATAAGATGGGTGAACTAGAGTGCCTCGTGTTGAAGGAGGATATTGATATAATAGGCATCACAGAAACCCGGTGGAGTGAGGACAATCAATGGGACACAATCATTCCGGGGTACAAAATACATCGGAAGGACAGAACAGGTCGTGCGGAGGGGTGGGGGGATGGAAGTGGCACTATATGTGAAAGAAAATGTAGAATCAAGTGAAGTAAAAATCTTAAATGAATCCACATGTTCCATAGAATCTCTATGGATAGTAATTCCATGTTCTAATAATAATAATATAATAGTAGGGATCTATTATTAACCACCTGATCAGGCCAGTGATAATGAATATGAAATGCTAAGGGAGATTAGAAAGGCTATCAATAAAGAACTCAATAATAGTGGGGGATTTTAATGAGCCCCATATTGGACTGGGTACATGTCACCTCAGGATGAAATGCAGAGATGACAATTTCTTGATACTTTAAATGACTGTTTCTTGGAACAGCTGGTACAGGAACCCAAAGGGGAAAGGCAATTCTTGATTTAGTCCTGAGTGGAGTGCAGGATCTGGTTCAAGAGGTAACTATAACAGGACCATTTGGAAATAGTGACCATAATATAACAACATTTAACATTCCTGCGGTGAGAAGAACATCTCAGCAGCCCAACACTGTGGCATTTAATTTCAGAAAGGGGAACTATGCAAAAATGAGGAGGTTAGTTAAACAGAAATTAAAAGGTACAGTGACTAGAGTGAAATCCCCGCAAGCTGCATGGACACTTTTCAAAGACACCATAATAGAGGCCCAACTTAAATGTATACCGCAAATTAAAAAACACAGTAAAAGAACTAAAAAAGAGCCACTGTGGCTTAGCAAACATGTAAAAGAAGCAGTGAAAGATAAAAAGGCATCTTTTAAAAAGTGGAAGTCAAATCCTAGTGAGGTAAATAGAAAGGAGCATAAACACTGCCAAATTAAGTGTAAAAATGTAATAAGAAAAGCCAAAAAGGAGTTTGAAGAACAGCTAGCCAAAAACTCAAAAGGTAATAAAGTGTTTTTTAAGTACATCAGAAGCAGGAAGCCTGCTAAACAACCAGTGGGGCCCCAGGACGATCAAGAAAAAAAGGAGCACTTAAAGACGATAAAGTCATTGAGGAGAAACTAAATGAATTCTTTGCTTCAGTCTTCACGGCAGAGGATGTTAGGGAGATTCCCAAACCTGAGCCGTCCTTTGTAGGTGACAAATCTGAGGAATTGTCACAGATTGAAATGTCATTAGAGGAGGTTTTGGAATAAATTGATAAACTTAACAGTAACAAGTCACCGGGACCAGACGGCATTCACCCAAGAGTTCTGAAAGAATTCAAATATGAAATTGCGGAACTATTAACTATGGTTTGTAACCTGTCCTTTAAATCAGCTTCTGTACCCAACGACTGGAAGATAGCTAATGAAATGCCAATATTTAAAAAGGGCTTTGGGGTGCTCCCGGCAATTACAGACCGGTAAGTCTAATGTCAATACTGGGCAAATTAGTTGAAACAATAGTAAAGAATAAAATTGTCAGACACATAGAAGAACATAAATTGTTGGGCAAAAGTCAACATGGTTTCTGTAAAGGGAAATCATGTCTTACTAATCTATTAGAGTTATTCTAAGGGGTCAACAAACATGTGGACAAGGGGGATCCAGTGGATATAGTGTACTTAGATTTCCAGAAACTAGTGGTGTTCCCCAAGGGTCAGTCCTAGGACCAATCCAATTCAACTTATTCATAAATGATCTGGAGAAAGTGGTAAACAGTGAGTTGGCAAAGTTTGCAGATGATACTAAACTGCTCAAGATAGTTAAGACCAAAGCAAACTGTGAAGAACAAAACTAAGGGATTGGGCAACAAAATGGCAAATGAAATTTAATGTGGATAAATGTAAAATAATGCACATTGGAAAAAATAATCCCAACTATACATACACTATGATGGGGGCTAATTTACCTACAACTAATCAGGAAAGAGATCTTGGGGTCATCGTGGATAGTTCTCTGAAGACGTCCACGCAGTGTGCAGCGGCTGTCAAAAAAGCAAACAGGATGTTAGGAATCATTAAAAAAGGGATAGAGAATAAGACAGAGAATATCTTATTGCCCTTATATAAATCCATGGTATACCCACATTTTGAATATTGCGTACAGATGTGGTCTCCTCGTCTCAAAAAAGATATACTGGCATTAGAAAAGGTTCAGAAAAGGGCAACTAAAATGATTAGGGGTTTGGAACGGGTCCCATATGAGGAGAGATTAAAGAGGCTAGGACTTTTCAGCTTGGAAAAGAGGAGACTAAGGGGGGATATGACAGAGGTATATAAAATCATGAGTGGTGTGGAGAAAGTGAATGAGGAAAAGTTATTTACTTATTCCCATAATATAAGAACTAGGGGGCACCAAATGAAATTAATGGGCAGCAGGTTTAAAACAAATAAAAGGAAGTTCTTCTTCACACAGTGCACAGTCAATCTGTGAAACTCCTTGCCTGAGGAGGTTGTGAAGGCTAGGACTATAACAGGCTTTAAAAGAGAGCTAGATAAATTCATGGAGGTTAAGTCCATTAATGGCTATTAGCCAGGATGGGTAAGGAATGGTGTCCCTAGCCTCTGTTTGTCGGAGGGTGGAGATGGATGGCAGAAGTGAGATCACTTATAACATTGCTCTAACATGCCTGGATGTCCACTCTAGCAAAGGAGGTTGCTATTTTGCAATGCTGATAGAGAATGACTATTGCTATCTTATTTAATCAACCATTTTTGTTAAGTGGATATGAATCATTGATAGAAGTATTCAGAGTGTCTAAACTGGAAAAGAGAGCAGAGCGCCGACCTATGAAGGAAGGCTGAAAGAATTGGGTTTGTTTAGTTTGGAAAAGAGAAGACTGAGAGGGGCCATGGTAGCAGTTTTCAGGTATCTAAAAGGGTGTCATAAGGAGGGAGAAAACTTGTTCACCTTGGCCTCTAAGGATAGAACAAGAAGCAATGGGCTTAAACTGCAGCAAGGGAGGTCTAGGTTGGACATTAGGAAAAAGTTCCTAACTGTCAGGGTGGTTAAACACTGGAATAAACTGCCTAGGGAGGTTGTGGAATCTCCATCTCTGGAGATATTTAAGAGTAGGGTAGATAAATGTTTATCAGGGATGGTCTAGACAGTATTTGGTCCTGCCATGAGGGCAGGGGACTGGACTTGATGACCTCTCGAGGTCCCTTCCAGTCCTAGAATCTATGAATGCTTCCTTTCCCGCAGTCCTGCTGATGAATGAAAAACCAACTCAGTTTGGAAAGTAGATAGAAGAAGGTTGAGGTTTTGTTTCATATTTTGGAAAGATGAGTGATCAAAGGGCATTTCTTTTTTGTTCTATTCTTTAAATGTAAGGTATAGTTAGAACAATTAGCACTTACTAGTTTTTATCTTCAGAACACGTTACAAACATTACTTCTCAAAACATTCCTGTAGGGTACAGTAAGCAAATCCAGTATTGTCTGTCTCATATTACAAACTGGAAACCAATGACATGGGCAAGAGCCATGGGGAATGGGGGGAGGGGTGTCAGCATCAAGATTCAAACCAAGGAGTTCCTCCTTCCCAGGTCTATACACTCTACTGTGTATGACCTTCTATTTCAGATAATTACAGAATTATTATATTTCAGTAGTAGCTCTTCAATGAATATCAAACTGTGGTATTATACTGTATTCTTTATTGATACTTTTTTTTCCATTTTGTTAATTGAGTTTATTGGTTAGTACTATACAGCACTCATAATACTATGCAAATAAAACTTTTTTTATTGGGAGACGAGATCAATTTAATATGCTATATAAAATATGGAGGAGCACTCTAACGTGTGTATACCCATGAAACTAAAAGCAAACAGATTTGGTACTGTATATACATGGCTATGTACAAACAATTATCAAATTTATATAATTTGCTTAAAAATCAATAAAAAGGTTAATTAGAAAGAATTAAAACAATACATGCTATCTATCTCTAAATAGTAATGGTCCAGTAATGCCACTACAAGTATTTTGGTAGGGAAGCAATGGCCTAATGCTGTAAACACTGACTCAACAGAAAAAAGCATATACTTTCCCTAGACTTTAATACCTGAGGGGGTCAGTCAGTCCTTTAGCCTTCAGATGTAGATAAACTCAATTCTTGCATTTTTCTCTCTCTCTCTTTTTCTCTTTTGTGACCTTAAAAAGCTAAATTCTCTCTGTTGTGCATAGACATTCAGGACATTTTTCTCACAAAAGCACTTTTGGTGGAATTATTCCATTGTGCTAACTTTCTTGAAGTTGTGTTTCTTGTGGTTAATTTCCAGGGCTTGCAGAATGTTATGCCATACAGACCATTTTAGTGACATATCAGCCTTATCACCTGTTTATTGTCAGTGTCATACTACACTTAGCAAAATTATTCCACCTTAGCTGACTTGCATTTCAGCACCATTTATAATGGTTAATGTTATCGCATGACTCAATGTGTACAGCTGAGTGTTATGAAATTGTAACATACATTAAAATGCCAGGGGAGAAATATGTATTGTGGCCTAGGAAGTGGCCTGATTTGATCTATCATGACATTATCTAAATCAATAGAAATATTTTCAGTAAAAACAACAAACAATAATGAGCTTAAACTGCAATAGTTGGATTCAGATCTGGATTTCAATCCCTTTCCTTCCTTTATAAACACTCAGAGGTATTTTTTTGACCTTTTAAAAAGAGTCGAGTCAGGTGCAAGATTTAGATCCAGATTCCAAGTCCCCAAAGTTAGGGGTTGTTTGGCTCTGGGATTTTGGCTTAGCTCAGTTTCTAGTAATACATTATCAGATGTTATACAAAAATAAAGGGCTTGCCTTTGAAATGCACTGTGCCATGATTTCTTTGGGAACAGTCCAAAAAAGTTAAGCGATTTATTACTTTGTTCAAATTAACCTATATTACTGTTCTCATCTACATTAAATACCACCTCAATGACAGCCCATTCTGTACTTTACTTACTTCACATACTATTACCAGCTGTTAGAATGTGAATATATTAGAACTGTTACTCTATATTCATGAACACATTAATAAAGGGACAGTATTATATAGCAGTAAGAATGATAATGATGAGTGTTGCAAGGACAGGATCTTCAACTTTCTGCACAATGTGAAAATCAGAGGGTTACCCTGGAAAAACTTAAAACAGGAGAAATAATTCCCGCTTTTGGTCTTGCTGAATGTCAGGGATCAGATCCCCAGCTGGTGTAAATCAGCATAGTTTTATTGAAGTCAATTGAATTATGCTGATTTATACCATCTGTGAATCTCACCCAAAATTGGCAGTGCTATGACAGACTGCTTTTTTCCTTAAGAGACATGGGACTTCTACTAACCAAAGGTACTTGTAAAGCAATATATTTTTCATCTAAGGAACAGCATACACTAATAATTCCTAACTAAAATTGGTTCTACAACAAATCCTCTGATTCTCAACAGGACAGGCCCAGTGTGGAAAGAGTGGGAGATGGCTCCATAGATATAACAGATGCAGATACCTCCAGTGGGACAAGAGAAATCTCAGATAAATATGCAAGGCACACTGAACGTCCCTCTGAGTATCTTCTCATTCTTTCTTCTTTGTGTAAGGCTCCTCTCCCAGGGAGCTGTTACGGTGCAGAAACTGGTAGCAGAACAAATACTTGAACTAGTGTTCCCTCTCCATTTGGGAGCTGCACAAATGGTCCAAGTCACCCACACCTCTGAAGCCCGTTTCACTGGTCTGTCCCTCTAAATGCACTCCCTTCCTAGCTCCAACAGGAGCAGCCAGGACTCAGAACATGAGTGTGGATCTGGCCAGGCCATCCTCCCAGCCCTGCACCAGCAGCAGGATCAGGAATTGCCATGATAGTGCAACTTTGGCTGTCTTCTCCTCCCAGTTCCACCCATTTTGGTGGTCACCTCGAGTCTTCTCCCAGTTCCACCCACTTTGGTGGGTTGCCCCTTTTCTCTCAATTGCCTTGGGAAGTAGGAGTCTTCACCATAACCACCTCTTTTGGTTGACAGACCATTACATCCTAACAATTAATGCATCTCTCTGTGGAGCATGTTTACCTGAGTAATAAACTCTAGTCATAAGCCAAACATATTATTAATAAACATGCAAAGGACATGTGATTCATATAATACTTACTCAAACAAATGCCATGGGTGTTTGCTGTCTAGAAATACACAAAACTCTGGTAAAAACAATTCTTTAATATAAGATAATTTAGAACAAATCTTATGCACTTTTCATCTTGGAATCTCAAAACCATTTACAGATGTGGGTATTACTGTCCACTGGGAGATGAAGTGACTCACTCAAAGTTACACATTATTTCAGTGGCAGAATCAGGAATAGAACTCAAGTCTCCTGACTCCCAGTTCTTTGCTCTAACCAGACCACAGTGGATAGAACATGCCAACAGGAATAAGGTTAACAACAACAGAACAACCTTATTGTCAAATACCCATCTACATACTCACCCACTGTGGGTATCTTCCATGGCCCTCAGTATTTACCAGAGCATTTTTCAATACATTCTGGGTACAACATATTGATTTTTCAATGTAGATTTCCAGCTTCCCTAATTTCAAAGTCACTAGTCAGGCTTTAGCTATGTTTCTGTGGGGTCAGGAACATATTGGCACTATACAAAATCACCTTGTATTGTTTTCTTTACTGTTTGAGTAGCACAGGTGTTCCTTCAGGTAGATAAAATGTTATTTTAATAAAATAATTTAATGGATGTAATTTATTAAAGAAAGGGACCTCACAAAATACAAACTTCATTTTGTAAAATCCCAGGTATTTGGGGGGGAAAAAATTCTGAAACTCACAAAACATCAGGTTCCAATGAGCTAACTCATTCCTAGCACAAAATTTACCTAACTCACAGATGTGTGAGGAGGATTAATTAATTGGAAAGAACTTTGAAAGCCACAGATGACAGGTGTTAGATAAGTGTAAAAGATTATTAGTAGTTGCATTTTTCAATGAATTAGACTTTGTTTCCCTTGTTGTTCTCTTTGTTCTCTACAGGGTTCTGGCATCTGAGCTTAGGGTAACAGTAATAATAGCAACATATTTAAAAGTAAACATTTAAAAACAGCAACATATTTAAAATATTGTTTACAAAGAAGCTCGGTATTGTTATCAGAATTATAGATAGCAAAACTAAGGCACAGAGTAGTGAAATGACTTGCCCAAGACCAGTAGCAAGTTAGTAGCAGAACTGGAAATATAACTGAGGTCATCTAGACTTCTAGTTCAGTACTTTATCCCCTAGAGTACACTGCTTCACCATAAGGCATCTTACTTAGTGCAATTTAGGAACCTTATTATTGTATGGATCTGTGAATTAGGTTACAAAAGTATTCTAATTTCTACAAACTTTCGAGAGCAATTAACATTTCAGTATCCTCAGTTCCTAAATGTAGCTAAACTTTTCAGGGGATTCGACTATTAGAAATATAGGCAGTTAAAAACATAAGAACGGCCATACTGGGTCAGACCAAAGGTTCATCTAGCCCAGTATACTGTCTTCCAACAGTGGCTAGTGCCAGGTGCCCCAAAGGGAGTGAACAGAACAGGTAATCATCAAGTGATCCATTCTCTGTTACTTATTCCCAGCCTCTGACAAACAGAGGCTAGGGACACCATCCCTGCCCATCCTGACTAACAACCATTGATGGACCTATCCTCTGTGAATTTATCTAGCTCTTTTTTGAACCCTTTATAGTCTTGGCCTTCACAACATGCTCTGGCAAAAAGTTCCACAGACTGACTGTGCGTTGTGTGGAAAAAAATAGTTCCTTATTTTAGTTTTAAACCTGCTGCCTATTAATTTAATTTGGTGACCCCTAGTTCTTGTGTTATGAGAAGGAGAAAATAACACTTCCTTATTTACTTTCTCCACACCAGTCATGATTTTATAGACCTCAATCATATTCCCCCCCACCTTAGTCGTCTCTTTCTTTTCCAAGCTGAAAAGTCCCAGCCTTTTTAATTGATCCTCATATGGAAGCCGTTCTATACCCCTAATCATTTTCTGAACCTCTTCCAATCCCAATATATCTTCTTTGAGATTGGGCGACCACAACTGCATGCAGTATTTAAGATGTGGGCATACCATGGATTTATATGGAGGCAATATGGTATTTTCTGTTTTATTATGTATCCCTTTCTTAATGATTCACAACATTCTGTTCGCTTTTTTGACTGCCGCTGCACACTGAGTTGGGTTGGTGATGACTCGGAGAAACACATGGTGAATTACCTGCCGGGTCTGAAGGTTGAGGATCACACAAGACATCCAGACAGACTTCTGTGCAGTGCTGGGGAGGAACAGATGGTCATGGTACACATAGGTACCAGTGAAATAGGAAAAGGTAGGAGAGAGGTCCTGACAACCAAATATAGGCTGCTAGATAAGAGATTAAAATTCAGGACCTCCATGGTAGCATTCTCTGAAATGCTTCCAGTTCCACACCCAGCATCAGGATGAAAAGCAGAACTTCAGAATCTCAATGCATGGATGAGATGATGATGTTGGGAGGAGAGTTGTAGGTTTATTAGGAACTGGGGAATCTTTTGAGAAAGGAGGAGACTATTCAGGAAGAATTGGCTCCATCTAAACCAAAACAGAACCAGACTTCCAGCATATAAAATTAAAAAGGGTGTGGAGGATTTTTTAAACTAAGGACTGAGGGAAAGCCGACAGGTGCGGAGGAGTGCACAGTTTGGGTGAAGACATCCCTTAGGGATGAATTTATTAAAGGAAGAACTTTATATCCTAGTGAAAAGGATAGGAAAGAAGTTGGTAAAGTACAAGTAGGAGCTAGTAAAGAACAGTCTAACATAAGAGTCCCATTTAAATATAACACATGAAGGCAAGCAACTGAATATTGACAAAATGTACAAGTGCATGTTGAAAAATACTAGAAATCTAAATACTAAGATGGGTGAACTACAGTGCCTGGCTTTAAATGAGGATATTGAAATAATAGGCATCATGGAAACTTGGTGGACTGAGGATAAACAATGGACATGGTAATACCAGTGTAAAAAATACATATGAATCACAGAGTAGGTTGTGTTGATGGGGGAGTGGCACTATATGTAAAACAAAGCATAGATTGAAATAAAGTAAAAATCTTAAATAAATCAAACTGTACCACATAATCTCTAGGGAATAGAAATTCCATGCGGGAACAGTAATAGTATAGCAGTAGGAATATGTTACTGACCACCTGACCAGGTGACAGTCAGTTCCTAAATGTAGTTAAACTTTTCAGGGGATTTGATTATTAGAAATATAAATAGTTTGGTTTGTGATGACTGGGAGAATTGAATGGTAAATTGTGATTAGTGAAATGCTCAGGGAGATTAGAGAGGCTGAAAAGGCAGAGAATGGAATAATAATGGGGGATTTCAACTATCATATTGACTGGGTATATGTTATCTCAGGAAGTGATGCAGAGATAAAATGTCTAGACACTATAAACGACTGCTTCTTGGAGCTGCTTGTCCTAGAACCCACAAAGGAGAAGCAATTCTTGATTTAGTCCTGAGTGGACACAGGATCTGGTCCAGGAGGTGGTAATAGTGACCATAAACTAATTACATTTAACATCTTTGTAGGGAGAAAATGCTAAAGAAACTCATCACAGTAGCATTTAACTTCAAAAAGGGGAACTACTCAAAAATAAGGAAGCTAGTTAAAGAGAAATTAAAAGAAATAGTCACAAGGGTGAAATGCTTGCGAACTGCATGGAGACCATTTAAAAATACGATAAAGAGGCTTAAACTAAATGTATACTCCAAATAAGATAAAATAAAATAAAAAACAAAAAATGCCACCATGGCTAAACAGCGGAGTAAAAGAGGCAGTTAAAGGCAAAAAGGCATCCATTAAAAATGGGAAATCAAATTCCAGTGAGGAAAATAGAAATGAGCATAAACTCTGGCAAGTCAAGTGTAAAAGTAAATCTGCAGACCAAGAAAGAATACGAAGAGAAACTAGCTAAGGACACAACAGCAAAGCCTGCTGAACAGTCAGTGGGGCCACAGTCTGGATGATCAAGATGTTAAAGGAGCACCCAAAGAAGAAAAGGCCATTGCAGAGAAGCTAAATCAATTCTTTGCATTGGTCTTCAATGCAGAGGATGTGGCAGAGGCCCCCACACCTGAGCCATTCTTTTTAAGTAACAAATCTGGGGAACTATCCCAAGATTGAGGTGTCAGAAGAGGAGGTTTTGGAACAAACTGATAAACTGAACAGTAATAAGTCATCAAGATCAGATGTTATTCACCCAAGACTTCTGAAGGAACTCAGATCTGTAATTACAGAACTACTAACTGTGATATGCAACTTACCATTTAAATTAACCTCTGTACCAGATGATTGGAGAGTAGCTAATGTAATATCTATTTTAAAAAAAATCCTGGCAATTACAGGCCAAGCCGGTAAGCTTAACTTCAGTACCAGACAAACTGATTGAAACTTCAGCAAAGAACAGAATGATCAGATACATAGACAAACATGATATGTTGGGGAAAGAGTCAACATGCCTTTTGTAAAGAGAAATCATGTCTCACAAATTTATTACAATTCTCTGAGGGGGCCAACAAACATGTAGACAAGGGTGATCCAGTGGACATAGTGTACAAGGACTTTCAGATAGCTTTTGACAAGGTCCCTCACCCAAAGGCTCTTAAGCAAAGTAAGGATGCATGGGATAAAAGGGAAGGTTCTCTCATGGATCAGTAACCGGTTAAAAGATGGGGGGGAGGAAAGGTAGGTATAAATGGCCAGTTTTCACAGTGGAGAGAGGTAAATAGTGGGGTCTCCCTAGGATCTGTATTGGGATGAGTGCTGTGCAACGTATTCATACATGATATGGAAAAGGGGGTGAACAGTGAGGTGGCAAAATTTGCAGACAACTTTTTTGATTAATTTTGAATCAAGCCCAAAGCTTAGTGTGAAGAGTTACAAAGAGATCTCATGATATTGGGTTTCTGGGCAACAAAACGGCAAATGGAATTCGGATAAGTGCAAAATAATGCACAATTGGAAAAAATAATCCTAACTATACATACAAAATGATGGGGTCTAAATTAGCTGACCCAGTATGGCTGCTCTTAGGTTCTTATTTATATTTTTAAAGGATAATTTTTTTTGTAAATACTAGCTTTTTATATTAATAGATTTATAGCAAACAAACAATGAATGTTTTAATACAGCCAGATTTATATGTATACATCTAGGAACAAAGAATGTAGGACATACTTACAGGATGTGGGACTCTATCCTGGGAAACAGTCACTCTGAAAAAGCCTTGGGTATCATGGTGGATAATCAGCTGAACATGAGCTCCCAGTGCAACGCTATGGCCCAAAGGGCTAATGCGATCCTTGAATGTATAAAGAGGAGAAGCTTGAGTAGGAGTAGAAAAAATATTTTACCTCTGTATTTGCACTTGTGCAATCACTCGTGTAAAACTGTGTCTAGTTCCAGTGACCACAATTCAAGAAGGATGTTGATAAACTGGAGATGGTTCAAAGAGGCAAAAGAATGATTAAAGGCTTAGAAAACATGCCTAATCATGAGAGTCTCAAAGAGCTCAGTCTCTCTAGCTCAACACAGAGAAGGTTAAGAAGTGACTTAATCACAGTCACCTAGAAACAAATATTTGATAATGGGTTCTTCAATCTAGCATACAATGGTATCACAAGATCCAGTGGTTGGAAGTTGAAGCTAGCCAAATCAAGGATGGAAATAAGACAGGCATTTTTATCACTGACAACTTCTGAATCAAGATTGCATTTTTCCCCCTAAAAGATATGATATAGTTCAAATGGCAATTATTTTGAGGAAGTTCTATGGCCTGTGTTACATTGGAGAGCAAACTAGATCACAGTGGTGCCTTCTGATTTTATAATCTTCCATCAATTTGGTTCCCTGCAACATTAGCATACTTGTTTTTTAATGTAAAATCTAAGTTCAAATATTTTAAGTTACATCTTTAGTGCTCCATATCAAATAACATTACTACACTGGTTGCTGAATTGAAGTTTAGAAACATATTTTGTAGACTACAGTAAAAGGAAAAAATAAAAAATGAGTAGCTCTATATAATTTTGTTTAAAATGGTATTATCATAAACAGCATTCAAACACGAGTTCCCTTTGTAAAGTAGATATGTTGATGAGACATTTGGTGCTACACAAGTAATCTCAGATACCGCTACAACACAGATCAGTGTTTAACGTTCCAGAGCTTCAAATGATGGAAGAGAGCGGTTTTATACTAGATATGCTGACTGAGAAATAGTATCAAATGAGTTTTAAGAATTCCAGCATAGACTATTTCAACTACATCTTGAAGAACTCATTTCAAAAACTAGCACCCAAATGTAAACAACACTAAAGAAAGGAACAGATATTTCAGTTTGAAGATTGACACTATAACTAAATGTGCATAAATTTCACATAGCACAGGACACTAAATATTAAAACTAGACAAGCTGTTCACTGTGAATCTATATCAGGGGTAGGCAACCTATGGCACGCGTGCCAAAGGCGGCATGCAAGCTGATTTTCAGTGGCACTCACGCTGCCCGGGTCCTGGCCACCGGTCTGGGGAGCTCTGCATTTTAATTTAATTTCAAATGAAGCTTCTTAAACATTTTAAAAACCTTATTTACTTTACATACAACAATAGTTTAGTTATATATTATAGACTTATAGAAAGAAACCTTCTAGAAACATTAAAATGTATTACGGGCATGCAAAACCTTAAATTAGAGTGAATAAATGAAGACTCGGCACACCACTTCTGAAAGATTGCCGACCCCTGAATTCTATATCATAGATTCTCTGCCAAGTTTTGGCCCAGCTAGCCTGGTGGCATAGGAGAGTAAGAGGGCACAAGGCACTATGAGTAGTTGCATGGGATGGGAAGAAAGCTCTCCTGTAGGTGGGCAGAAGAGGGTATAACAGGGCGGGGACTGGGCAGAGCTCCCAGTGTGCATCAGCCAGAATAGCCGTGCTGGTGTGCCAGGGAATATGCACTACATCCAGCACTATTTACTAGTTACTTCCTTAGTAAAGCAGCATAGGAACTGGTAGAGAGATGATTATTTGCTGAGTCACAATCTCCCTCCCAAAGTGTTCATGGGGCAGAATAACACCAGTGTCCCTGACTCTGGGCTCTTGGCAACGTCACAACTGAGCCCTTAATTTTCCCGCCCACCCTCTCCCCAGTGCACGCACACACACACATTCAAAATTTATGATGATTTGATGAATAATTTGTGCAAAACACATTTTCGGCCCTGGAAATATTCATAGGATCCAATGTGTGCACAATTCATCAACACAAATCATTTAGTTCCATTGGTTTTAGGTTCCAATTGCAGGTCCAGATTCTGCCCTTCATTATTTATGTACAACCCCATTGATAACAATGGGTTTATAACCAAAGGCAGAATTTGACCCACAGAATATTTATTACTGGAGATGACACACAAGCCAGAAAGACCCAAGCCTGACATTTTGAGAGAGAAATCCAATGAGTTAATAGCACCATATTCAGAAATAGGCAACCAGGTAGAGTTATGTTAAATTGTGGAAGGAGGAGGCCATATATTGATAGTGATGTTTATTAATGTATAGTGATATTCATATTTTAGGAGCATAGTTAAAACTTGTTAAATTGAGTGTTTTGTTCAAGGAGAAGACTAAAATGGAAGACATACTTCCACACTGGACAACTGGAGTGAGATATTCATTGTAGCTCCACTTTAGCAGACCTGCAGCACCACTCTGGGAACTAAGGACCCAGTCCAGAAAAGCACGTAAGTACCTGCTTTAAGCACTTGAGTTGTCCCATTGATGTCATGACTGGATGACTGTTGTCATGAATGACTGGATCAGGGCCTAAGAGAGAATAGGTGAATAGGGAGGAGGGAAATAAAAGCTGACACAGGAGGGAAAAAGATTATGTCAAATGCAGGGGCTAGTGACAGAGTGTAAAAAGACTGGGTCATTTAATACATCTGGGGGACTTTTTTCCATGATTGAGTAAACTGCTGGATAGTCATAAAAGCTCACTCCAAAGGGGTTTCAGGGCAATCAAAGTTCAGAAGAGCAGTGGCCAAGGAAGTTGAAGCTCTCCAGAATTTACCGTAAGATACTATTTCAATGTTATTGACAAAAATTGTATGCAACTTCCTAGGTGAATGTTTCTGTGCCTATATATTCCATGCAGACCTTCCTTCCAGAAAGTAACACAGAAATAAGCTTACTTATCCCCAGATATAGCCTCCATTTGTCACTTATTTTGAGCCAAAATACTTTTTGTAGAAAAAAAGTCACATACGATGTCTGTGTGTGGGTTTTCGTTTATTTGTGTGTGTGTGTGTGTATACAAAATTATGAGACAACTGGGGAAAACGCAGTATGTGTGTGTACACACACTGTATATTTTTTCTTAATTCTCATCACACGTTTAGTTCAATAGACTTATTAATCAACCATTAGAAATGAGTTAAGATGTTGAACAGTCATGGCCTTTGTTCTGTGTCAGTTTTGTTGGCTTAGTTGACATATAGCTACAAGGCATGACGGATCAAAGTAATTAAAGTTCCAATCATTTACCTTTCTATGTTCAGTGTCAAGTCAGCTAGCCTTCACCCTGTGTTCATAGCATTTTAATTTTTTTTTTACATATTATAGCTGTGCCATTTGCTCTGCTGTACTTAAGTTTGACAGAATTTCCATTATAAACGTTGTGTATGAAGGGTTTATATTCCCTCTGGATAGAAACCTTGTACAGAAAGTCTCAGCCTACAAACAGCTAATTTTTGTCCCCTAGATTTGTTTTAAAGTATTTTAGAGGGTTTTGGTCCTTGGGTACAGAAAAAGAGGTTATTTTACCCTGAGTATTTATTTATTTATTTATAGTTTTAGGGCACTTTTTTGTGCACAACTAAACATAAATGTTAACTTTGTTTGTACAGTGTCCTGTATGTCACATGTCCTGTATTACAAAGTTACCAGGTGTTCACCAATCAACAAAGTTGAGGGCCGGGGATTTTCTGTTAGTTGTCTGGGTATACCATAAGAAGGACAGGAGACTTATTATGGGTTTTAATCAGGCCACAACTTTATTATATAGATGTCTGGGACTATCCAGCAGATAAAGTGTACAGTGCAGGCAAATCCATGCTTATTCAAATAAATTCTCTGGGGCTTCCACCAGCCCCCCCCCCCCCTTTGTTTCTTTCCATCCAGGTCCCCCAGCCGACCCATGGCTTGGACCTTACCATCCACCAGCCTCATAAGACGATTAAGGAGGGCTATGAGAACAGTGGGGTTTGGCTCCCAGCCGTACCAATCATAGGAGTCCCCAACTACCTCCCCCCATTCTGTTCCATTATCCAGTACCTCCTTTTAAGTCCTTTACCAGGCCATTTATCTAGTCACTGGCTGCCCTCCTTATGGAGTACCTGCACTGAACATCCACCCAACCAACCAAAGTAAGTTGCGACATATGGTCTACCACCTTTTCTTCTCACCAGGAAAGGTCTTCCTTCACACCCGCTGTGGGGAAGGCGAAAAAAACACACTCCACCAAAGGCAATTGTGGTGGAGTGGGAAAAATTCCTTCCCAGTCCCCCTTGAAAAGGGGTGACTAGCATAAAGCCCAAAGCAGGTCCAGCCCAGCCGGCCATTTGCATCCACTAGGGGAAGGAGGGAGGGTGGGTGCTGGCTTCCTCACCGCGTGGAGCAAAGAGACTTGCCCCACCCAGGTTTTGTATCTTTATGCACATTCCTAGGGGGGTGGGGGTGAGTCACTGCTGCAAAGCTGAACTCCGAGCACCTTTTTACAGCAGTTTTTGATCTCCTTCCTCCCCCGCCCCTGCCCCCAAGGCAGAGCTACCCTTCTTTGGGTAAGCCCCACACAAAATCTGCTCCACTTTAGTTGTGGTGCAGTCATTCTCTGATTGTACACAGCCTAGCACACTGGGGTCCCAGTCCGCGACTAGGGCTTCTAAGCACTACTGCAATAAATAATGTTGTGTGTATATATATAATATGTGTGTGTGTATATATATTTATATATAATTATACGCAAAAACTATGTTAAAAGGAGATCAAAGTTGCAAAGTCAAGCACTCAAAAGCACTAGAATTAAGGTTGACTATGCAGTCTTAATTCAGCTCCCTTGTGTTTTATGATACAGTCTTTAATTATATGATCACATATGATTTTTCCATAGGATCACTACCTCAATCAGTGTGCAGAATGGATGGCACTCACTGAATGAGCAGCTAGTTAATATTTTGTTTTAGCCTCATTGTTCAATGTTTCCCCCTATGCCTTATTCACTGCATGCCCTATTCTAACCCTGCTCTGAACAGAGTGATTTTTTTTTACAGGGGCTTTCAATGTTACTCATCACTATAGTATCAGAGTGATTCACATTTATTTTTACAACACCCCCTTGATGTTTGGTGGTATTATTATACCCATTTTATAGATGGGGAACTGAGACAGAGAGAGACTAAAGTCAAATTGTCCATTAATTTTGGATGTCCAATTTGAAACATGAAGACCAGCTAGGAGAGCTACCAGCTCCACTTATAATTCATGGTAGGCCTTGAACTGACAGCTGAACTACTTTCCCAGTATCTGTCTTGCATTCATCCAGTCCTTCCTATCCATAGAAATTTCTGGCCATATCTCACTTTGCCACAATACTATGCATAAGAGAGGAACCTGAGACCGAGGAAACTCCACGAGGTAACATTTGCAATTTCTAATAAGTATTCTCTTCAGGTTGAGAAGTCTTTGTGGTAACTGTGGCAGAGGCAGGCAGCATTGTCTTATAACTCTACATATCTCAAGAAGCCACAAGCCAGGAAAGCTTCTACCCTATGAAGGATCTGCCCTCTCATGCTGCCTTGTTATTTCCTCCCCCCTCACCTGTGGTCACATGGTTCCCTAGGGAACCATGCTGCCATTAATCAATTCTTTTAGCACCTGAGCCTCACACCCTTCCCCATCTGTAGGGAGACTACAGCACGGAGCAGGAGCAAAATACTAGCTCTAGCAGCATTCATGTTGTAACAGGGGAGAATACCATGCAGCGTAACTGCTCTCTGCCATAACAAGCTGCACCTCTTCCACCCTACCCCGAGGCATGTAACCTTGATAACACAATTATCCGGCAACAGTGTCAGCCCAGGATGAAGGAACATATGATTCAGAGTTGCTGCTCTCCATTACTCCTATTCTTCCTTACAATTGCACCTGATTCGCCCTTTTGCTCTCCTCTACCAGCATCGGTAAAGAGGACCATCTGGTCTATTGATATTAGCAAAGGAAAAGATTTACTAGGTAATCTTGTTCGTTCTCTACCAGTGTAGGCTTGTTTCCTACAGTACATTTCTAATCCTTTGTCAAATTAAGTTTCACATATCATAAATAATTGGGTTTCTACTACTTCCCACTGTAAAAATGCCTGTAAATTTAGAATGACTGAATGCCACAAAACAGTATTTCTGAACATTTGTGACCATGTTGTTGCACATTGTTGTTTGTTATTCATGCAAATTGCTTTTTGCTCATATGCTACAACTCATACAGAAGTTATGGGTTTGATGCAGAAATTATTGGATAAGGTGATCTGCCTGTGTTATGTAGAAGATCAGAGTAGATTATGACAATGGTCCCTTCTGGCCTTACAATCTATTAATGGATTGGGAATTGTCTGTTCTTTGTATCCGAACAAGCATATTCCCCACTGGTTATTCATTAATACTTGTTTAACAGGTTTCAGCCATCCAATCTGGGAGCCTAACTATTAAAAGGTAACTTAGACAATCACCCACATACCACAAATCATGACAAAGAGCAGGTAGCTCAAGTGAGAACAATTCGCAAGCCACCCGTAGGCTGAAATTTTGTTCACAAACTATGCAGCAAATAATTAGGAATAGTGAATCATTTGGAAAAATCATTCATGAACAGAAAAAGGGGCTAAATTCACAATGAATATAATTCACAATGAATAATTCCACCAGCTCTGGTATAGATAAAAAGCAGGTGATAATGAATTATTATTCTATTATTTATTTATGAGATGCCAACAATGTACCGTTTGCTTCAAAAGAAACAGATAAAAGACACTCCCATTCCGGAAGAGCATACAATGAACAAGAAAATTACACAATCATATTACTTTACAGGAGCCATTGTAGGGCCCAATCTTGCTTCAAATGAAGAGAATGTGAGTTCTAAAGTTCGCTTCAAAGGAAGCAGCGTCAGGCTCAAATTCCTCTGTCATTTCTCCCCTCAGAATTACCCTTTTTGTACCTTTCTGCCTCCCTTGTCTCTTTAAAGTTCCAGAGCATGAAACATCATTTTGATGCTGCATCACATCCAGTTAGGATACACTGGCATGTAGTGTTATGTTTAAAGAAACATGCAAATTTGATCAGGAATGACACATCATCCGAATGATGCATTTACTCTGCTCTGAGAAACTCAGGCAGACACATCCTATAAAAGAGAGACTCATACAGCCACATTTTTTTACACTGCTTAATCTCACCGTACATTAAAGAAAATGAATTTTTAATACATTCTCGTTCAGTAAAGATTAAAAGGTTTGGTTTTCGTGACGTGTGAATAATTAAAAATCTACACATTGCAGCTGGCATACTTGAGCTTCCTGTTCAGTTTTGCTGGTACCCATTTTACCAAAGGTGATAAGACTAACCTCTTTCCACAGAGCCACAGCAAATGTATTATGGTTGCCAACCAGTTGCCTCAATCAGAGTCTTTGCAATTCCAAGAGGGGAAAAAAAAAAAAAAAAAAAGATAGTGCTACATACCACCAGTTAAGAAAGGTTTCCTTTTACAGTCACTACAATACTATAGTGTCCTTTCCCCATCACTGCAATACAGGCTAATAGTATAGATAGTCAAAAACCCTCTAAAAACAGAAAATAAAATATTATGTTTTCTCACCTGTGTTCCGGCCAACTCTCACTAATAATATTTATTGATTATGACAGATTGTTTTAGCATGCTTCTGCTATGGAAATCGCTACTGCTGTACCCAATCAACAGTAACCACAAAGGTATATTATTTCATATAACTTAGGATGAAACGCTTCTTCTTTTCTTCTCCCCCATCAACTGCCTGTACAAGGCCCTAGGCACAACATTAAGAACCTAATGTTATAAGATACTGATCACTTTCAGTTCTCATTGTCTGTATTTGGAGTTGAGGGTCTCTGGAGTCCCTCTCGGAGTGCTCTCACCAGCTTACATTAAGGATCCTTTGCACTGGTATGAATTTTGGTGCTTTGCTAACAATCTTGAATTAGGCTTCCCAATCCCCCAGTAAGAGAGGTAGGTATTGTTATCCTTATTTCAAAGATGGGAAAACAGGCACAGAGAAGTTAAGTGACTTAGCAAGGTTCACACCTCAAGTTACTGGTGGATAGAATCCGGATCACCTGAGGGCTGGAACATGCTACTTCCTCTTTATGCTTCCTTTGAATCACTGTAGCACTGGTACAGGACATCTGAAATCAAGGCAATATTCAGATATGCTTTCCCAGAAGAAAATAAAGCTTTAAAGGCTCACTTTAAAGGAGGAACCAGTCCAGTATGAGTGCTGAGATTTTGCAGCTCTCACAGGACATTGCAAAATCCTGCAATCAGACCTGTACAGCTAGAACTCTTTCATGGTGATGGCAATGTATAGAAGCAGAGTATTATCAAAGAACAGACTCACACAATATGTTTCTATGGACATCAGAAATTAATCTTTGAAATGGTCCCTGATGGGATTCTTATTGGCCCTAACTGCATTCTGAAAGTGTTCCAATTCACTCCTTGCATCTGGTGTATATTTATTGGAGGAAGAATAAGGTCTCATTTAAATTCTGCACACGAATTTAACCTTTGCCCTTTTTTGATGTTACCTCATGGCTGTATCTAAAATTGGGTACTAAAATGAAAACTGCACTAAAGAACTGCTAGATAATTTTGTACAACTATACAATTTACACATTGAAAAGGCAGAAATATCTAATTCCTGAAGCCACACACGGGATCTCAGTGATCCTAGAGAGGAGGATTTTTTGTTTTTAAAAGCCAAGATTTTGTGAAATATAGCCAGCTTTGTAGAACTGCCATACAGTGATTCAAATAACGTATTAAACAAGCTGGCTTCTGATCCTGCGTCAGAATCTGCTATAATGGATCTCCTGTGCCTGTGTGGAGTCCCACTGAAATTAAAAGGACATTACACAAGTGAAGGAATAGACACTATCAAATCCTGAAGCGAGATCAGGATCTTTGTGTTTTTGACCCAGGAAAAGAATTCCACATTTAGCATAATTTTCTTAACACCATAACGATCAAGGGTATAAATCCACATGTATATGAAGAAATAGAACAGATTTACATAGTTAGCATGTGAAAATAATGTGTAATACTCAAAATTTGTGATATTACTATCTTCATATTTTCATATTTATTATTTTACTTGCTGAACCATTCTGGGATCTAAAGCCTCAATGAGATTGGGGCTCCATTGCATTAGGTGCTGATACAAATGCAAAGAAAGCATAGGACCTACTACAAACAACTCAATACAGTGCTCAGTCTTGCAATGAATTCCACCTTGATAGACACCTGCACCAACACAAAGCCTCAATGAAATCAATGAGGCTCTGCCCACCACGCTGACCTCACTATACCATTGGGGCTGCAGAAAAAAACATATGGGGAGTACAGATACAGGCAAAATATGTACATATCTCATATGCATCATACATTTTATTCATTTTTTAAAATAAATAAATGCACAGCAATTATGTATCCTGTGTTTGCTGCCCTCTTTTATATTTTTATTACTGACTAATTTTAGCTTTAAAAAAGGAATCTAAAAAATAAATTTATACTCAGCATAAACCAATCCCAATGTATACTTGTGATGAACGGAACTGAGAATGGTATCTATATGGCTTGTACAGAGAACTTATATAAATTAATTGTTGAACAGCCTGCTTTTTTTTCCATGGGCCTGACCCCTGGGAGGTGCTGTGTATAAAATATATGTAACCCTCTGCCACATACCAATGTCAGCAACAAGAACTGGGTTC
Organism: Trachemys scripta elegans; assembly: GCF_013100865.1. Classification (NCBI taxonomy): domain Eukaryota; kingdom Metazoa; phylum Chordata; order Testudines; family Emydidae; genus Trachemys; species Trachemys scripta. The sequence continues at coordinate 22,788,567 of NC_048308.1, forward strand.
AAGTTATCTAGGAATCCCTTTCTAAGATAAATACAATGATGGCTCAAGTCCCTACTCAGAGCTGAACTCCTACTTCTGGCTCTGAGAAATTAAAATATAACCTATTTTCACACACACACTCTCTCTCTCTCTTTCTAAAATTAGGAAAACCCAAATCCATATATACGGATTAGAGCCAAGCCCACAGTTCCAGATATTAATTGTTCAGATTGGAGAGGTCCAGAACTCTCAGAACTCAACAATCCCCAGCCACCTAAAACCCACTCAGGGGTCCAGTTAGACTCAGTGGTAGTCACAGGGCATCAGCGGGCTCCTCTTCTCCACCTGTCTGCTGCACTCCAGGGAGGGCACATCACTTGTGCAATTCCTATGCCCTTTCAGGGACACAGCAACAGCAACAATTGATTATCATTTATACACTCAGAACACAGGCAAATTCCAGCTAAAGCAAAATATAGAATGCGGACCTATGGTTAAGCAAGATTATAATTCATGTAAATCATATTGCCAGAGCTGACTTTTCCCCTGAAGAGGGAATAGAGTTCCAGTCCTCTATACATGCTAGCTCTGGGGGATATATAATAGAACTGGAAGGGACCTCGAGAGGTCATCTAGTCCAGTCCCCTGCACTCATGGCAGGACTAATTATCTAGACCATTCCTTACAGGTGTTTGTCTAACCTACTCTTAACAATTTCTAATGATGGAGATTCCACAACCTCCCTAAGCAATTTATTCCAGTGCTTAACCACCCTGACAGTTAGGGAGTTTTTCCTAATGTCCAACCGAAACCTCCCTTGCTGCAATTTTAGCCCATTGCTTCTTGTACTATCCTCAGAGTTTAAGAAAAACAATTTTTGTTCCTTCTCCTTGTAACAACCTTTTACATACTTGAAAACTGTTATCATGTCCGCTCTGTCTTCGCTTTTCCAGACTAAACAAACACAATTTTTTCAATTTTTCCTCATAGGTATGTTTTCTAGACCTTTAGTCATTTTTATTGCTCTTCTCTGGATTCTCTCCAATTTGTCCACAGCCTTCCTGAAATGTGGCACCCAGAACTGGACACAATGCTCCAGTTGAGGCCTAATCAGTGCAGAGTAGAGCAGAAGAATTACTTCTTGTGTCTTGCTTACAACACTCCTGGTAATACATCCCAGAATGATGTTTGGTTTTTTTGCAACAGAATCACACTGCTGACTCATATTTAGCTTGTGGTCTGCTATGACCCCCAGATCCCTTTCCGCAGTACTCCTTCCTAGGCAGTCATTTCCCATTTTGTATGTGTGCAACTGATTGTTCCTTCCTAAATGGAGTACTTTGCATTTGTCCTTATTGAATTTCATCCTATTTACTTCAGACCATTTCTCCAGTTTGTCCAGATCATTTTGAATTTTAATCCTACCCCCCAAAACACTTGCAACCCCTCCCAGCTTGGTATTGTCCACAAACTTTATAAAAGTGTACTCTGTATGCCATTAGCTAAATAATTGATGAAGATATTGAACAGAACCAGACTCAGAACTGATCCCTGAGGGATCCCACTTGTTATGTCCTTCCAGCATGATTCTGAACCACTGATAACTACTCTCTGGGAATGGTTTTCTAATCAGTTTTGCACCCATCTTATAGTAGCTCCATCTAGGTTGCATTTCCCTAGTTTATTTACGAGAAGATCATGCAGAATGGTATCAAAAGCATTACTAAAATCAAAATATGCCATGTCTACCGCTTCTCCCCTATCCACAAGGCTTGTTACCCTGTCAAAGAAAGTTATCAGGTTGGTTTGACACAATTTGTTTTTGACAAATCCATGCTGACTGTTACATATCACCTTATTATCTTCTAGATGTTTGCAAATTGATTGCTTAAATTATTTGCTACATTATCTTTCTGGGTACAGAAGTTAATATATACACAAGCACCAGATTTGAACGATCAGATGTCTATTCCATGTCGACCACAGGAGGAGAATATGTAAATGGAACAGCTATTTAAAATAGATTCTGAAATAGACAATACTTACTATACTACCATGTTTTTAGTAGGCTATATATAAAGTCTCCCACCTAGAGCATGTCAGCAGCTATTTAAAGCATGGAAACGTTTAACAGAAAGGTGGAAATGTTTTACAGAAAGGTGTACAGTAAGTTATCAACATGCAAGCCATCTGGAACTATGATGGGTAGCTGTAGATCACCCAATCTACATTCACCTGCAGGGGAGGAAACATCTGTTTATATTTCTGAAGTGATGACAAGTTTGCATTGCAGCAGGTAAAGTCAGGATATTCAGTGCAATTTAAAATAGAGGCATATTATTGAACCTACAACATTTCACACTTTTATTTATTTCAGTTGATAAGACTCTGCCTTTCTGAGTTATAGTTGGTATGTAGAATATTACACAAAATTTCAGTGTTCATACCTAGACCCCAAGTCAGCATCTAGGCATACATGGGTTCTACCTCGAATCACTTTTACCACTTTCACTGAGTTCACCAGTTTGAGGAATATTTCCCATACATACAAACCCTGAGGCAGCAAAGCACTCAAGGACCCGAGTAACTTAATGCATGTGAGTAGTCCCATTGAAGTCAGTGGAACCACTGATGTGCTTAATTATCTTTTTGGATTAAGGCCTTTAAGGAATTATTAACAGAATCCCTAAATTACTAGTAGAACCTCCCAAAACTTTCCAACTGATTTAAAATTTTAAAGTGTAACCATTGTACACTGTAAATTTCTATTTAAGGTAATGTCAATAATGAAACCTTTTTTTGATCTCCAAAATCTTTGTATCCAGTGGTTACAACTATGCTTGCCAGGTTTCCTTTTCCTTAGACCTGTCATTCTGAGTTCACATAAACATACATCTATTACGTGATTTACTGGCCAATTCTGTTAGCTAATTGAACTTACCCAGTTTCTGGTGCCTAATCTCCAGTTTGATTACATCCTCCACTTTCTATAGTCTAAATAAATCATAACCTGCATGTTTAAAAATTAGTACACTCTTTAAATTGTTAATATGTAAGAATTTCATTCAGTACTTACTCCACAGGTATACCTCAATCTTAGATCCCTGAACTAATTGCCTTATGTTGAACCCCATCAAAGAACAAATGCTGCTCATACTTTTTATAATTCAGATGGTGACCACTTCTTCATATAGGGCCTGACTCCATGCACCATAACATAAGACCATAAGAACGGCCGTACTGGGTCAGACCAAAGGTCCATCTAGCCCAGTATCCTGTCTACTGACAGTGGCCAGTGCCAGGTGCCCCAGAGGGAGTGAACCTAACAGGTACTGATCAAGTGATCTCTCTCCTGCCATCCATCTCCACCCTCTGACAAACAGAGGCTAGGGACACCATTCCTTACCCATCCTGGCTAATAGCCATTAATGGATTTAACCTCCATGAATTTATCTAGTTATCTTTTAAACCCTGTGATAGTCTTAGCCTTCACAACCTCTTCAGGCAAGGAGTTCCACAGATTGACAGTGCGCTGTGTGAAGAAGAACTTCCTTTTATTTGTTTTAAACCTGCTGCCCATTAATTTCATTTGGTGCCCCCTAGTTCTTGTATTATGGGAATAAGGAAATAACTTTTCCTTATCTACTTTCTCCACATCACTCATGATTTTATATACCTCTACCATATCCCCCCTTAGTCTCCTCTTTTTTAAGCTGAAAAGTCCTAGCCTCTTTAATCTCCCCTCATTTGGGACCCGTTCCAAACTCCTAATCATTTTAGTTGCCCTTTTCTGAACCTTTTCTAGAGCCAGTATATCTTTTTTGAGATGAGGAGACTACATCTGTATACCAATGGCAAAGCCTCCATTAACTTCAAGGGTGCAAGATCTTGTGGGTACTGTGTGAGTCATAACAATATACATTCATACCAAATTCTAAGATAATGTGTGCCTGGTGAAAGGAGGCCACTAGAAAGCAGTATGGAGGAGCAGCCAGTAGGATAGAGGAAACCCTTCCTCCCATCCAAGATCTCCATTTCATTGAATATCCCCAGATTTTCCTTAAAACAGATATCGTTAATTAGTGGGCTAAATGACACTACCTGTGAAGCATTAGTATTTCTCATTTGTACAGCTGGGTTCAAATAATTTTTTTCTTCTCAAGCAAAATAAGTTTGCTGGTCTCACTTGAATCCTACGTGGACATTTATCCATATCAAAAAACTAATTCACACTTCAGCACTAAAGAGCACAGTTTGCAGTCTTTTTCTCAAGAGGACTAGAACAGGAATGGCAGGGGTGTTTAGGTCAAGACTGAAGTTGATTGTGTGGGTAAGACTGCACTGAACATGTTGTAACTTACCTAGATCTAACTAACTAATTCCATCATTTGTTCACTTTTCCAGAGCACTAAGTTCATCAGATTCACCTCAAACCTTTTTCCAATAGAAAACAGTTGAAAAAAATGTTAGCTACTCTCCAGTCTTCTGGGAAATCTACTGAGCTTATGAAAATGTTTGCTAAAATGTCTTCAATTTCCTTTCCCTACATCCGATAGCACTGCCCTTAAAGATGTTTTCTTGACCTAATGGCTTGTCAATTTTAACAGCTTCTAACGTTTTCCTAGACATTTTCAGGATTATCTTCACATTTTAAATACTTTCTCTCTTTCCCAAGGTATTCAATTCCTGATTTTTACAACTACTGTTAGTATTTTATGAGAAAATACATAAAATTGCATAATATCTCTTTAATTTACAAGGAGACTAGCCTTTTTATTCACCATTCAGACAGTTCCTCTGTCTGCTCTTTAAAACAATACAAAACACTTCTGTTATCAACAGATTAGACACCAAGTCCTCATTCTCTAACATCTACTTTAATTTTTTTTAAGTTTTCTTTAGCTATTTTTCAGAGTTGAGTAAATACTTTTTATCAAATGATTTTATGAATCTTTCATATCATCTTTTTAGGATCAACACTATTCCAAGCATTGGCATTTTTTTATATAATTTAATGTAGAAGCTTACAGGAAGATACATAAGGATACAAATGCTTTGATCACATTATCACATGTATGAAATCTCAAAGAAAATGTATGCAATATGAGATACTGAAAATAAATTAAATAAATTCACAAATTAAGGCCCCAATCCTGTAAATATTTATGCATGTGTTCAACTTTATGCATTGTGAATAGTCCTATTGAATTCTGACTACATAGAAATCAATGGCAAAACCCCATTAATTTTCCATGGGGTCAGGATTATACCCATAGTGCATAAAGTTGAGCATGTACATAGACCCAATCTTGCAAAGATTTTTAAGAATTCAATCTTGCAATGATGAGCAATAGTTTGCCCAAGCAGAGCTCTTTCCAGGAACAATATAAAGCGATATAAATTATTTTATATGCCAAAATATACATCTAATAAAATAAAAATACTCAAGAAGCCAAATAAAAAATAAAAAGCCCATTCAATCAGAATGAAAAATGGAGGAAATTAAAAATGAAAAAGACAAAATTAATAATCATCTTTGTGGCATTCACTCATCCCATTTAAGATGAGACCCAACTGTTGCTTGCACTTAATCCATCATTGTTTTAAAAAGATCATTCTGAATATGTATGCATAAAAATGGGAATATAATTGTTACATAAAATCAAAATGACTAAAAAAATTTGGATTGCAAATATTAGGTTGGTTTCTATTGACACAATAAAAAACTGTCCCAAGTTTCAACAGTTTAGCAATGTAAATAAAAGTTTGTCTATACTAGGAGATACCAAAGTCATACAGGTTTTGTCTGTGGAGAGCATCATTTTCAAGTCCTTGCATTAACATTCTAAGCAGCTGGAATTACATAGATTTTTAATAACTGGTTCATAATTGGATGGTTCACATAAAGGTAGAAACCTAACAGAAAATGAAGGCACCAAAAACAAATGTAACACAGCAATTAGTAGAATTTTTTGTCTAATGTTAGACCAAAAAAGAGTAACAACAGGAAAATCCCACCATAGATATACAGAGCACCCCCACCTTACCTTTAACAACAGTTTGGTGAAATTCTCTGATTCATATTATTTACCTTTGTAGGCATAATGCTCTGAAAACAATTTAAGTGAGCTTCTTGTAACATTAATATAATTATAAGAAGAAGAAATTAATATCTTATAAGAAGAAGAAAATATATATTTCCAAATCTTACCGGGTCTGTTTCACTTCAGTTAAGTTAACTGGGAAGTCTCTTTTCCACACAGTAATATTAGTTTGGCCTTTTCCATACTATTTATGCTCTAAAAATATTTGAACTCTCGAAGACTGTAACTGCAGGTTATGCTCATGGAGCTATATTTTGGCTGTGTATATGTATGTTGGCCCCCATTGAAGTCAAGGAGAGCAATCAGACACATCTGTATCCAGAATGTGGCCTGTAGTGTATTCTTAAAATGCAGTTCTACTCCAAAAAGTGACTGTGTAAAAATGGCAATTATTTAAGAGAACTGTTCCATGTGTATATTTAGAATCACATCTATTTACATAAGGGATAGATAAAAGTGTTTACTGTTGTTAGCAATGCACAGGGAACACAGCTATAAGAGAGGTTTCAAAGTAGCAGCCGAGTTAGTCTGTATCAGCAAAAAGAATAGGAGTACTTGTGGCACCTTAGAGACTAACAAATTTATTTCAGCATAAGCTTTCGTGGGATACAGCCCACTTCTTCAGATGCATAGAGTGGAACACACAGACAGAAGATATTTATACATACAGAGAACATGAAAAGGTGGAAGTATACATACCAATTGTAAGAGGCCAATCAATTGAGATGAGCTATCAGTAGCAGCAGAAGAAAAAACGTTGAAGTGATAATCGAGATGACCCATAGAAGGTGTGAGGAGAACTTAACATGGGGGGAAAAAAAATCAATTAGTGTAATGACCCAACCATTCCCAGTCTCAGTTTAGACCTAAGTTAATTGTGTCTAATTTGCATATTAATTCGAGTTCAGCAGTCTCTCTTTGGAGTCTCTGTAGTTCCCATTCTTCTCTGCCATCTTTAGCAGACCAGTTTACTAGGGGCCATAATGTGTCACTGATTTTTAAGCAGAACTCACCTTGAAAATACTGAAGAGTTCTGCTCAAAAACTAGTGGCATAATATCAACCTAAATCTTAAATGCAGGGTTAAATGTGCACTTCAGCTTTCCCTGGGCAGCTAAATACAACTGGGTTGCAAAGTAGTAACAAGGCAGAACTAGAAAACAAGGAGGTTGCATGGGAGTAACCCAAGGCATAATTTAGCCTGAAGAAGCATCTTTAGGTATTATTGCAATATAAATATTAAAGACCCCAGTTAGGATGGAGGGCACCTTTGGGCTAGACAAAGACATTCTTCCTCCTCTAAAAAACTTACAGTGTAAGGCCCTGATCTTGCAAAGTTACTTCAGTGTGTCTCTGTCTGAGCAGCTTACAAGACGAGGGCCCAAGAATGGTGATCATGAACAAAAGGAAAGAATTCAGCCTGACTTTCAAGGACCAGGATGAGCTAAAACCCCATCTTTTTACTTGTAAACAAATCCACTTGATAGGAAATAATTAAGACACAAACACAGACCCAAAATATGCATTTTTCCACAATCATTTTTAGCATAGAACCATACTATCAACACTTCTCATTTCCATGTCAGACTTTGGCTACATCTACACTACAGGGGGGGGGTCAGTTTAAGATACGCAAATTCAGCTACGTGAATAGCATAGCTGAATTCGACGTATCGCAGCCGACTTACCCCGCTGTAGGGACGGCGGCAAAATTGACCTCTGCGTCTTCCCATCGACGGCGCTTACTCCCACCTCCGCTGGTGGAGTAAGAGTGTCGATTCGGGGATCGATTGTCGCGTCCCATCGGGACGCGATAAATCGATCCCCGAGAGGTCGATTTCTACCCGCCAATTCAGGCGGGTAGTGTAGACCCAGTTAGAGTACAGAAATTGGTTGCAACTGAGAGCAGAGACAAATTGTTCATCAAAGTGTGATTTTTGTGAGGAGACCCCTCTCCTCCCAAAGTTTGTGCAACCTTTGTAATGTTCAGTAGCCATAGTGCCTAACATTAAAGAGTGTGCTGAAAATGCCATGAGTTCTAAGCAGAGATTTAGGGTAGGAATCTACAATCCCTAGGAAGATAAATTTCCCATGACAACAATAGGAACTAACTGCAGGATCAGAAGTAGGGTGATCTGTTTTCCACATAAACTTAATTAGGGATCAGTGGAATGATTAAAATAAAATGAGGACCTCTGAACTTTAACCCAAATTTAAAATTAAGTTTACTGTAAGTTACAAAAAATGAGGTTAACTACTTCATTACTTTTCATTTCTGAACTGCCAGATTTCTGTTAGAACTGGAAGCAGAAATGTCAGAATTTCACAAGACATTTTTGTGAGGCTTTTCGCCCAGTTTTGCAGGCTCAGTAAGACTGAAAAAGGTGTTAGTCTTCATAAACATATTAATTGAACCTGTAGGCTGAACTTTGAGTTTCAACCAATGTTATGTTCCTCCTCCTTTTTTTTTTCCTTTTCTTTTTTTACATTTGTATTGTATTGGAATATCTACTATTAAATTTGGCTGCCTAAATTAAACCAAATGACTACTCAGATTGGGATTTAGCTGCTCTTTTTAGGAGCCTAAAGGACAATTAGACTGCAAGATGATAGATCAGGGGTCGGCAACGTTCGGCACGCGGCTCGCCAAGGTAAGCACCCTGGCGGGCCGGGCCAGTTTTATTTACCTGCTGACACGGCAGGTTCGGCCGATCGCGGCCCCCACTGGCCGCGGTTCACCGTCCCGGGGCAATGGGGGCGGCGAGAAGCAGCGCAGGCGAGTGATATGCTGGCCGCGGCGTCTCACCACCCCCATTGGCCCGGGACAGCGAACCGCGGCCAGTGGGGGCCGTGATTGGCCGAACTTGCCACATCAGCAGGTAAATAAAACTGGCCCGGCCCGCCAGGGTGCTTACCCTGGCGAGCCGCGTACCGAATGTTGCTGACCCCTGCGATAGATGGTCCTTTGATTAAGGCACAGGACTGGAAATCTGTAAAAACTTTGCCACAGACTTAATGTGTGACCTTTAGCAAGTCACTTAGAATCTCAGTGACTCAGTTTTATCAGGGCTTGTCTACTGTATCTCAGAAAACTATACTAACTAATGTCTGTTAAATTATTCTGTTATTAAATTAAGAATCTGGGACCTTGTCAGACACTACTGTTTTTAAAAAGTGTGGTTTCTCACAAGAAAGAGATTTTGTTCCTCCTTTTTTCCATTTGCCTAATGTCAGTTCTTGTTTTTCAGAAAATAATTTTATGTTGTCCTGCTTCCTGTATTTTGTGTTTATGTCAAAAAATGGATAAAAGAATTTCAAAATCGAGGCCACTATGAAAGAAGGAATCCCAAACTTTCTCAAGTACTGGAATTAACAGAACTGCTAAATTCTAAAGGTAAGGATCAATGCACAATCAATTAATCTTGATCTCATTGGGAATGGAGCATATCTAAGCACACGTTAAGCCTGAAGCAGGACTAGTGACTGCCTTAGAGAGACTTAAAGAGGAGAAATGGGAATGAACATCAAAACTTTCCATTTGAAAAGCTTCTTCCCCCATAAAGCATCAGAGGGAGGGTTGGGGAGGAGGGGGAAGAGAGTGACAGTCACTGAAGACCGTAACCAAACTTCTAAGTGCTTAATTCTTTTACTCAGAAATAGACTGAAATAAAGAGAAGTGAGAGAACCAAAGTTCACTGAAGTCTGTAGGAGTTGTTCCACTGACTTCAGTTGACATTGGATCAGGCTCCTAAATATGCACTGAGGTTCCATCCTCCATTTCTCTTGGGAACTATAAAATATTGAGAGCATAACCCTTTCCCCTGATGTTGAGGTGGCCCTTGTTCTATAACCTGTTTTAGGAGAGAGTACACCCCCTGTTGGAGGATCTCCTTTTAAGAATGGTCTCTGAAGATGGTCTAGGAATGTGGTTTGTGGGGTGGTGGAGAAAGAAGCTTGATGGTGTAACCATAGTGGATAACATCTAGTACCCACTTGTCCATTGTTATAGCCCTTCAGTTACAGGTGAAGTACATTAGGCACCCACCAAAGCTGGTTTGGGATGCCATAAGTGAAGGTTCACAACTCTCAAGTGTCCTGTCAAAAGTAACCTTTAGCCAGTGGATGAGGTAGGGTGGCTGATGTCAAGGTGGATAGGCTATATTTTGGGAACCACTGAGGCTTGCGTGGTAGTGCGTATGGTTTTTGGTGGTAGAAAAACTGTGGAGGAGGCCTTGGTTTATACACCTGTTTATGGTATTTCCTTTGTGGGGCCAAAGTATAAATGCCCAGAGAGCACAGGGTTGTACTTCAGCCTTTTAATGAGCACAAAGACTCATCTGTCTTCTTGCTAAAGAGATTCATTTAATCAAAGGGCAAATCCTCAATGATGTTCTGAACCTCTGTGGGTAGCCCAAAGAGTGGAACCATAATTCATGTCTCATTACTTGTAGTGGTTTCTATAGTTTTAGATGCAGTGTTGGCCATGTCTCCTGTGGTCTGGAGTGAGGTTTGTGGCATGAGTCTACCCTCATCGACAAGGGCTTAGAATTGGGGTCCATCCTCCCAAACAAGTTTATCTTTAAACTCAGAGAATTTGGAGCAGTTCATAAAATCATATTTTGCTAACAGGGCCTGGTAGTTAGCTATTTGAAACTGGAGGCTGGTGGAGATTTTGAGTATGGGAGGGAGAAGATATTGTCCTGGGAGGTATAAGTCTCAGTCTGTCCTAGAGTGCCGGGGTCCCAGTACTTGGTGTAGTCAGAACTGGTGCATCCATGTGCTTAGTGGCCAGCAGGTCCTTACAGGATCAGAACAGTACCAGTGGAGAGGAGTCTCATCTGGAGCTCTTGGAAGATGCTGATTCTTCAGCTTACTAGTTGGTACTGAAATTGGTTCCACTGGATCCTTGCTCCTGAATGCCTTTCCTTTGTAAGAGGCTTAAATGGGCCTAAGTCTATAGGACACAAGCACAAGGACTAATCCAATTTGGAGAGAGATGGGAAGTGATCCCTTCTCTTGGGAGCAGATCTGGAGGGGGATAGAGCATAAGAACGGCCATACTGGGTCAGACCAAAGGCCCATTGAACCCAGTATCCTGTCTTCCGACAGTGGCCAATGCCAGGTGCCCCAGAGGGAGTGAACAGAACAGGTAATCATCAAGTGATCCATTCCTTGTTGCTCATTCCCAGCTTCTGGCAAAAAGGATCTGTTCTTGTGTCTGTGAAAGTACCTGTTACTCTCATGACAAGCTCGTGATAATGGGTCTTTTGAATTATCAGATCTGACTTCTGCTCTGGAACTCATGCTTGGAGGTGCACTGCTCAAGGCCTGAGGTTGATGTACAGGGGTCTCCCCAGCCTGGATCCAACTGGGGGTCTCTTGTCTTTCTCCATGCGATGCTTCCTCAGTCAAAACTCTTGTCCCTCTTGGGCTTTGGGGATGGAAGGAGCGACAGATACTGCCCTTGCAGGAGATATGTTTCCTCCCAAGGCAGTAAAGTCAGCACTGATGTTTGTTACTGACCAAGAAGGAGTAAGGACAGGACACACAGCTCTTAAATCTCAGAACTCTGGTCATAGTCCTTCTCCTGAGGGGGGAATGGAGAGGGTCCCTGAGACAGGGAAAAAACTAGTTTACACTACCTACATAAAGACTACTTGAAACACTAATAACTGTATACAATTATATTTACAGATTTGAAAGAGGGTGCAATGATAACTTCATTCACAGAGGTTCAGACTCAGGCCATGTGGAGGTAAGAAGGAACAGGAGAAGCAGTTGTTCCACACCTCCCCATACGCCTTTGGTACTGAGCAAAAGGAGACCTATGGTGTAGGTGCACACCAACAGACACTACTCACAAGAATTTCTGGTCTTGGGTGCATGGTCTGCAAGCATACTCAAGTATGGAATACATATAGAACGGGCACTCAAAGAAGAACTATAAAGTTTGAATATCAGTTTAAGCATTTTAACATCCATCAGGATGAAAGTTACTATTTAAATGTAAAATTATTAGAGAGAGAAAAACTGTCAACAAATGTGGTAATGTCTATCTCTAACTATAAGCAATTATAGAGTAATCTCCAGCTCTCAAAAATAACACCAGATGGTATTTTTTAGAAAAGTCAAATATATCATATTGTATTTTTTAGTACATCATGATGGCAAATAATAATATGTGAATCCTACAAGTACAAGACAAATCTACAAGTATAACATTCTTCTCTTCCAATGAACATCCTGTGAATTCATAAATATTTACATTTTGCAAGTTATAATTATGTAGCACTGGGGGGCGGGGTGGGAAGCAAAAAAAGTGACTGTATATACAAGTATATAAAAGAACATTCATAAATTACAAATGTGCATTGTTCTGAAAATGATACCTCCTGTGTTTTTGTGTTTTATGCCAAACCGTAGGAGAGCTTCCTGCATCTTCCCCAGTTGGGTAAAAATTATACTTGTAAGTTTGAATGACTATTGATTGCTTATTATACTTTCTATTAATAGTCCTAAATTATTATGTATGAGCCGTCATTGTAGGTATTTGCTAACGTTGAAAGAAAAGTTTGTACTGCCACATGGATAATCCTCCTTAAGAAACTGACAAACACAATTATAGAAGCGCTGCAAAGTATGTATTTTCTGTAAAAAATAATTACCTAAAATAGTACAGTTAAATGCTATCTTGTTATTGCTTTTTTGTATAAGTTGGCTGGATGTAGCATTTTATATACCATAAGTTAATTTTGGCATTAATAAATGTGAACTAAATAAAAAGTCTTAAAATTTAAATGACTCTTGCTTCCATCCTACTTCTTAGTAGAATCACATGAACTATTCACTGCAAATTATTTTATCAGATGAATTGGTTTGATGAATAATCCATCAATAAGCGTTGATTTTTACAAGTTCCGTTTTCATTTAAAATTGTTTGAGAACACTTTATGCAAACAAATTGCAACCTTTGGGTTATTCACAAATTGTTTCATTAGCATTCAACTATTTGCATTGAGACAGATTGTGTAGTCATGTGAGTAAATCCTCACCATCCTAAGTATGGGTTGGACAGATGATCATTTTATATGATTTGTGGTGTGTGATTATCACATAACATTGTTTTTTTCCTACTCCATGACTGGATGACAAACTTTTATCAGCAGGAGGAGGGGAACAAAGGATTCTGAGCTGACTGCACAAATACATGCAATGGAATAATAGTGAGATGTTGCTTTCTATTAACGTTCTTGTGAACAAATAATATTCACTTGCATGACTGGTCATTAAAAAGCTAATGAAAAGGACTGTGAATACTGAAGCAACTTCTGAGATATCAGGAAGTGTCTTATATTTAGTACTGTAAGTGATATGAACTTTTGTCCTTTTTGAGAAATATATTTCCCACTAAAATAAATACTGAGCACTCCCTCACCACCCTCATCCCACACACACTTTACAGTTTCATTTTTAATGATGACTGCTTTTCCATTCTCTGTGTAAATTTTGTTTTTGAGTCTTCCTCCTTATATAAGAAGCATCTTAAAAATGAGCCAGTAGCACAGGTATGTTTATACATTACCACATATGGCAGTATCTTAAGTATACTAATCCCTGTAGTTGACAGCTCTTGTGTTGCAATGACCTACAGTCATCTGATCAACTTTCAGAATACTTACTAGCTATAATCAAATATATTCTCATCTCTTATTTGAACAAATCATACAGAAATTGAATACATGTTTTTATGAACACTAGCAATATGTTCTCTTCTCTGATAATTTTGACATTAAAATTCCATTTTAATAATCCCATCCTTCAGGCTTTGCAGACTCTTAAGGTATTAAAGCAAAAATTATCCTAAGCAGTTAGATTATAATGTATTTAAAGATTAGACATTTCATGTTGAATATTAACTGCTCCACTTCCCAGGGAAAAAAAAAACTATGCTAAATTTTTTTGTATAATTTATACATTTTTTGATAGTTGGCTATACAAGGTTCAAACCCTTTATGAAAAAATATTCTAAAATATACTTATAATGCTCCATTACATTTTAAAACTACATATATATAAATGTATGAGAACATATTTTTGCAAAAATAAGCATCCTTGGATGCCTCAGAAATGCACAAAATGGCTGTATTTCCTGCACACTTACATTGCAGTTTTATTATAATGTTGCGCTGATACAACAGTACAAAAATGCTACTTTCTAAAAAAGATGGAGTTATATTTTGACTATTTATTATATAAATTATTAGCATCATATGAAAAACTCAGTGTAATTACGTTGTAATGAAAATAAAAATACTGTACTGTGTATTAACTGTTGGAGAAACTCCTAAGTACTTTAGGTTGAGACATCAATCTGACTTTTTCATGACAACTGCGTACTCTGTTATGAAGCCATATTTAAACAGGCCAGAATTCTATAGTTAAAATTAACCAGCAGGAGCCATAGTCTACCTTTTGTACCAGGCTATGCTGGGGCGAAACATGATATTACAGAAAAGTAAGGAGTCCCATGAACTGAGAAAGCAAACAACTACCTTTGTTTGCTGGTATTTGCGAGACCAAGGCAGAAGAGGGCTCTAACTTACCGCCACCTCTTCAGACAAACTGGGAGAAGAAGGTCCTTGAACTGTGGATTCTGCCATCACTGCCACCTCTTCTCTTATACCTCCTTTCTCATAGGTCCAGCACTTCAATACTTTGAGGAGTGGGGAGCCAGAGAGGAGGGGCCTTGCACCATTGTAATTCCAGCTCACAGAGCAGGTTGGAGGCTCTATCCTCAGCAACTCATCATTAAAGTACTGGTCTCTTGTATGGCTGGTTATTTCAAGAAAAGCTGTTGTGTGGTTATCCCTTCCACCACTACACAAATTAGGGTTCAGTGTCCCTGTGGATCTAGCACTCGTCTGAATCCAGTGACACTTAACCCTGACACTTATACCTGATCTGCATTAACAATTGTTTTATTTGCTTATGCTGCTTGACTGCTGTGGGATATTTTAATGGAAATGTGAGGAATTCTATTATGTTGCCTTCAAGTTCAGGTCCCCAAATCACTGTTTCCTACATTTACCTATGTCTCTGAAAGGCCATTCTAGCCAATTATCGGTCACCTTTCTTTATGTTATCTCCATGCTGCAGCAAGATGGTTTCCATCCACATAACTTTGCTACTACATCTTGCAATGATACCATCAGGTCAGCATTCCTGCAGAAATATGTGAGGAGCTCCAGGTCTTTGCTGATGCCCTCATTTCAGTGGGTTCATTACTCCATTTAAGTGGGCTGCCTTCCTCAGACCCTCGTTAAGTATGCCACAGCATCCATTTGAACCTTTTCTATCAATAATGAGTGTGCACATGCGTGGCACACACACACACACACACACACACACACACACACACACACACACACCTTTTGTTCAAACAAAAGTCTCCCTTTAGGTTGAATTACTTATTAATATAAAATGTACAGCCCAACTCCAATGAAAGTCTGCTACATGCTCCAGGGTTCACTAGTAAAACTGTGAAAATATCTGATTTTTTGTTTTGTTCATTTGAAAAGAAAAAGTTGTTGTGAATTGAACAATGGAAATGTCTCATTTAAAAAGAAAAGTTGAAACAAAATATTGATGCTTTTGGACTATTTTTATTGAAACAACTTGCCAATTCACCACGAATTGTCAAATGTTTTGGCTGATCCAAATGTGCATTTTTCAGTGAAAATGATTTCTGTTAAAAAATTTCACCCAGCTCTACTCGATAAGCCCCAACAGTTATGATCTTGTTTGATCCTTTCCCAGGGCTTCACAGTTCATCTCTTATCAGTGCAGGGTGTTTTCTTCGTCCCTTGTATCATGGGCAAAAATCACAGTCCCAGTTTCAAAGTATAATACTAAAACAAAGGCTCTTAACATTGTTAAATACATACTTTCAGAGTGTAAGAGACACACTGATTTTGTCTTCAAGGCCTCGATACAGTATACGATACCATAAATACACAGTCTTTCCCATACTATCACTTGCTTGTTTTCAACAACATGGTAAGGATTCCAGACGTACCCCTTTCAGGTTATTTTTGCAGACTGTTTGAAATTTTTTCTTTGTCCTTTTGCCTTGCCCTTCAATTTTGTCCATTATGGATCTAAGCATATTTAGGACATTAAGGGCAAACTAAATTGTTGTTTATACCGTTAAATGTAAGAAGCATAATAGTAGGGTAGTATCTCTATCCTGGAAAATAAGCACACTTGTCTGATTTTTATTACATATCTTCTTTTATTGATGTGTCCTGTGAAAATTGTGGGCTCTCTGCTGAAAAGGCAATAAAAAGAAAGTTTAATAAGAATATCTGAGAGGTACATATGCTATATTAAATGTAGACTAAGGAATCTGAGACAAAGATAAAATGCTGAAGTTATGGTGAGATACTCTGAGGGTGCCTAATCTTACACAGTATCATGTACATTACAGTACAGATGATAAACAATAAGCACAGATTCTCTCCTTCATCAAACACCATTGTGCAGAGGGTACTCCTGGTTCCCTCACTCTTTGGACTGATATGCACTAACTCCAAATTTAGCACAGATTACAGAGTACCAAAGGGCCATACTGTAGATGGAGATTATTGGAGCACATTGTACTCCGGTCCACGCTTTTCTCACCCCAATACATCCCTTCCAGTGCCACAGCCTGGCACTGGCGAATGGGGGATTTGTTTCAGAGCAAACTATGCTGCCTCAACACCCACTAGAGGGATGTGATGAGTGGTGGCTTTTCTCTGCGGTGCAAAGGGATCAAAGAAGCAGTACAGATAGATATTTAAGGTAATATTACTCATAACTAGAATGCTCCGCTCACGTCCAGATGTTGAACCCAAATAACCTAAACAGCTCCTCAGCCAGAGCACCCTGGGCCTCATTCATTGACCCTGAGGCTGTGTTGGACCCTGAGATACCAGCCTTCTTAGGTACAGTGTCGGCTGATATTGGCTTGAACATTTACTTCATCTGATCCAAGAGAGTATGAAGGGGAGTGTGTTTGCTGATGACTTTGTGGTGCCACACACACACACAGCGCAAGGCTGAAGAAAACTGTAAGAGCAGAATGTTGCTGAAAATATTTTAGAAAAGAAAGTGACTGATGAAGAAGTTCCTGTGAAATGCAGAGAGAAGGAACAGCAGGAACATCACAAAACATTTTTGTAAGCAAGACACTCAAACCTAGCTGGTGGTCTGTGGGTGCACAGGCGAGAGCAGGGGGGATCCAACCACACCCATTCTTCAACACAAAAAAGCTTTTATTGCCCAGATGTTTTCTGATTAATAGAGGAGCCAATTGCAGAGCCAAGAAACAAGGCTTTGTAAGTCTACTGCACTCTTGGAAAGCCACAGAATGTTTTAGAATGATGGAAACATTAAATGCAATATACATGTAAAGCACAGTAAATCAAATGAATTTGTTTATATGAAAAGCACTACTCTTCACTCTTTCTTTCTTTTTTGCCAGTAGAGCATTGTATATTCCAATCATATTATAACATTCTCTAATATAACATTGCTGTATATCTGACCAGTCTTTTGGACTCACCATTTCACGCTCAAGACATGTAAGTTCTTAACAAAATATTACAGTTTTTAAAGTCCTACCCCATTTACAAAGCCAAAGCTATGCAGTAAGGAATGCAAAATTACAATAGAATATTAACCTCCCTCTCTCCTTCTCCCCACAGACAGTAACTGAATTTCTTCAGGAGATGGAAAGCACTTGCTAGAGAAAGAAAAGAATAAAATTTCTAGTACCTATTTTTATAAATGAGAGACAAAGCTGTGTCAGGAACTGACCTGCATATTCACCAATGGTGAAATGCACCCCAGTTTGGAAGGACCCCCCCCCCCCCCCCCCCGCAGTGTCACTCATGTAATTATAGTCCGATATAAGCATTTATGCTGAGAACCTGCACTTACCCCTTAAATGTGCATGTAGGGATGCTGCAATAGCTCCATATAGACCATCTGGGAGGAGTCCATTGTTGTGTACCTAAGTAGCTACCACTGGATCTTGGGGATGTGTTTACGTGGAGCCAGTACCAGGACACCCCTTTCTATCAGTGCAGAGGGAGTGCACTGCAGCCCTGCAGGTTGGAAAGGTTCTAGTCCCTCTTAGTTACCAACACAAAGGTGATTTGCTCAATGTTTTTGCAGGGTGGGTTGAATTTCTCCCTAAGTATGATACAATAAGATCCATTTAGTGTTTGTCTCTACTTTGGTCTTAGATTTATCTATCTCCTCAGGCCCAATATTTCACTCCCTTCCTCTGGAAAGTTGAAAGTTTGGCTTTGTCTCCCTCCAGTAATCCAGACTCATGCATTTAATAAAACACTTAATCCTTGTTGCATATACAAGTTAATACCACCCTCAGGAAATCAAGTCAGCATATTTGGGGTCATACATTATTGACCAAATAACTAGCTGCTGCAGTTTAATGGAGAGATCCACCACTGAAGAAATACTAGGAAGGAGGGGGGGGGGCACTGTAGGGTCAGCCTAGAAAGGTATCCTAATGCTAGTAAATCCCTTCTGTAGAGTCAAATATGATGACCCCAGGGCGAAGGGACCAAAGAGAAGAAGGAACCCATTAGAAACCAAAAGAGAAGTTCCTCCCCTTCCCATTTTACTGACCATTGTAGGAGAGAAAAAGAGAGTCTCTGGGTATCCTATTTCTTTCTGAAATTATTTCCCCAAGAAAGGAATCACCTCTATGTTCTGGGCCACCTCTGGATTAAGGGAGACAGAAGAAGCCAGCAGTATCTATCCAGTCAGGAAGACAACGTTTGTAATCAGGTGAGTGGGTTTGGGAATGATGCTATTTTATCGATTCACACAGCTCCACCTGTAGACAAAAAAGCAGCATTGCAGGCTCCCATTCAAATGAATGGGGAACCACAAATACCACTAGATGTTTGTTCTACCTTTGTATATGTCCTCTTTTCTTCTGCTTTCTCATCTTCTCAGATGCATGGTGTTGATAAGCAGGGTTAGAGGGATTCTTTTAGTAGCTGGAAGCATACACATAAAACCTAGAACGATTTTAAAAAATAACAACAGAGAAAGGTGGAGGGAGATGAATGGCTGCACCCAAACAAGAGGATCAAGAAAGCCCATAAAGCTGGTTTCCAGCTAATAAGCAAGGCACTTCAGATCAGGACTCTTAAGAAATAAATGTAGTCTTGGCAAGAAGCTATCTTTGAGCTTGTGCACAGTGACTGTGTCCCCTACTAACCTTGCATAGAATTTTAAATAAAGCTATACTATTTCAGATGAAAGACCATCCGGAAAAGTCACTCCCTTTCCCCTACACTGTGAGTCTACAACCTACACTTCCCATGCTACAGACATAAGTCTGTACATTTTGAATTTCTACACTGCAAAATTTGCCACAAAATTAATCTCTTTCTGCAGAACTATGCCCTAGAATTTGGTGGTGGTGCCAATAAATAAATAAAATGTCTCTAGCCCTAATGGTTGCAGAGAGAAGCTCAGAAAAGTAAACACCAACCATAACAGATGCAGTGAGAATGCCATAAATGTGCAGACATCCTGAAACCCACATTGCTCAGAAAGATGTCAAGCGTCCCATCTACCTTAATTTGTTGTTGACTCTGGAACATAAAAAGGGCAATCCGCAGGATACTAACAATTGAAAATGTGGATACAGCATGAAAGAAAATAATTTAGTATCAAAATAAACACTATGGCTACCATACTGATTGTATTTTGTATTCAAATCTATAAAAACACCTTCCATTTATAAATGTATGAAGATGACACAGAATTTTCACCAGACAACAGCAGAATCTAGGGACCTTGTTACTAATTTACCATGGAATATTTTAGGCATTGCCTATAGGTGTAGTGTGACAGGGAAGCCAAAATCCCAGCTCATTACTGTTGTTAGCAAAGTCAAAGACGTTCACAATTTATACATATCGCTCAGGTCAGTATTACACATTTATTCCATATGAGCAAAAATATTCCTGATGCACATTTCCTATATTATATATTTAATTTACATAATTAATTTAGGAATTTCAGGAGGAGAAAAGGTTGGACTTTTTATTTAGATTTTTAATAATATATTTTCCTAACTTCGAGATATGTGTATAGTTTGTTAGTTGATAATGGTGAAATATCATCTACATCAAAGTATTCTGAATTATTTTATTCTCAACAGAAATTTAAAACAAGGTAAAAATACTATAAAATAAATTAAAATGTAATGTAGCATAAATAAATTAAAATGTAGTACATTTTGATATTCTGAAAAGAAGGCACATGTTAGAGAGTACCTGCATTGTATATATCAGAATTAAGTTTATTCTGTTTTCCTTAAAAACAATATTGCTTTTGAAACTGGCAGCAAAATTGAGTGGCAGACAGTACTACACACAAACGTAGTATAGTCAGGTAAAGCTTTCCTGCATACCAACCTCTCAGCCTTAACACCCTTATAACTGCAATGCTAGTCACATCTCAATAAGGAATAACTGCAAATCATCCAAATTGGGGGTGAGAGTGGGTGGAAGAGGGTTGGCATGGACAAGTCTCTGCTAGGGACAAGTTTAAACCTAGCAAAGTAATTTTACCCATAGCCTGTCTCAGATTGGAACCTGGGCTTCCAGATGCAAAAGACAAATGTGTTACCTTATTTGGGGAAATTCCTACTTCCCA